>NC_051229.1:39890598-39896561 GCF_015220715.1 Pygocentrus nattereri | reverse complement strand
TAACCCTAACCCTAACCCTAACCCTAACCCTAACCCTAACCCTAACCCTAACCCTAACCCTAACCCTAACCCTAACCCTAACCCTAACCCTAACCCTAACCCTAACCCTAACCCTAACCCTAACCCTAACCCTAACCCTAACCCTAACCCTAACCCTAACCCTAACCCTAACCCTAACCCTAACCCTAACCCTAACCCTAACCCTAACCCTAACCCTAACCCTAACCCTAACCCTAACCCTAACCCTAACCCTAACCCTAACCCTAACCCTAACCCTAACCCTAACCCTAACCCTAACCCTAACCCTAACCCTAACCCTAACCCTAACCCTAACCCTAACCCTAACCCTAACCCTAACCCTAACCCTAACCCTAACCCTAACCCTAACCCTAACCCTAACCCTAACCCTAACCCTAACCCTAACCCTAACCCTAACCCTAACCCTAACCCTAACCCTAACCCTAACCCTAACCCTAACCCTAACCCTAACCCTAACCCTAACCCTAACCCTAACCCTAACCCTAACCCTAACCCTAACCCTAACCCTAACCCTAACCCTAACCCTAACCCTAACCCTAACCCTAACCCTAACCCTAACCCTAACCCTAACCCTAACCCTAACCCTAACCCTAACCCTAACCCTAACCCTAACCCTAACCCTAACCCTAACCCTAACCCTAACCCTAACCCTAACCCTAACCCTAACCCTAACCCTAACCCTAACCCTAACCCTAACCCTAACCCTAACCCTAACCCTAACCCTAACCCTAACCCTAACCCTAACCCTAACCCTAACCCTAACCCTAACCCTAACCCTAACCCTAACCCTAACCCTAACCCTAACCCTAACCCTAACCCTAACCCTAACCCTAACCCTAACCCTAACCCTAACCCTAACCCTAACCCTAACCCTAACCCTAACCCTAACCCTAACCCTAACCCTAACCCTAACCCTAACCCTAACCCTAACCCTAACCCTAACCCTAACCCTAACCCTAACCCTAACCCTAACCCTAACCCTAACCCTAACCCTAACCCTAACCCTAACCCTAACCCTAACCCTAACCCTAACCCTAACCCTAACCCTAACCCTAACCCTAACCCTAACCCTAACCCTAACCCTAACCCTAACCCTAACCCTAACCCTAACCCTAACCCTAACCCTAACCCTAACCCTAACCCTAACCCTAACCCTAACCCTAACCCTAACCCTAACCCTAACCCTAACCCTAACCCTAACCCTAACCCTAACCCTAACCCTAACCCTAACCCTAACCCTAACCCTAACCCTAACCCTAACCCTAACCCTAACCCTAACCCTAACCCTAACCCTAACCCTAACCCTAACCCTAACCCTAACCCTAACCCTAACCCTAACCCTAACCCTAACCCTAACCCTAACCCTAACCCTAACCCTAACCCTAACCCTAACCCTAACCCTAACCCTAACCCTAACCCTAACCCTAACCCTAACCCTAACCCTAACCCTAACCCTAACCCTAACCCTAACCCTAACCCTAACCCTAACCCTAACCCTAACCCTAACCCTAACCCTAACCCTAACCCTAACCCTAACCCTAACCCTAACCCTAACCCTAACCCTAACCCTAACCCTAACCCTAACCCTAACCCTAACCCTAACCCTAACCCTAACCCTAACCCTAACCCTAACCCTAACCCTAACCCTAACCCTAACCCTAACCCTAACCCTAACCCTAACCCTAACCCTAACCCTAACCCTAACCCTAACCCTAACCCTAACCCTAACCCTAACCCTAACCCTAACCCTAACCCTAACCCTAACCCTAACCCTAACCCTAACCCTAACCCTAACCCTAACCTTAACCCTAACCCTAACCCTAACCCTAACCCTAACCCTAACCCTAACCCTAACCCTAACCCTAACCCTAACCCTAACCCTAACCCTAACCCTAACCCTAACCCTAACCCTAACCCTAACCCTAACCCTAACCCTAACCCTAACCCTAACCCTAACCCTAACCCTAACCCTAACCCTAACCCTAACCCTAACCCTAACCCTAACCCTAACCCTAACCCTAACCCTAACCCTAACCCTAACCCTAACCCTAACCCTAACCCTAACCCTAACCCTAACCCTAACCCTAACCCTAACCCTAACCCTAACCCTAACCCTAACCCTAACCCTAACCCTAACCCTAACCCTAACCCTAACCCTAACCCTAACCCTAACCCTAACCCTAACCCTAACCCTAACCCTAACCCTAACCCTAACCCTAACCCTAACCCTAACCCTAACCTTAACCCTAACCCTAACCCTAACCCTAACCCTAACCCTAACCCTAACCCTAACCCTAACCCTAACCCTAACCCTAACCCTAACCCTAACCCTAACCCTAACCCTAACCCTAACCCTAACCCTAACCCTAACCCTAACCCTAACCCTAACCCTAACCCTAACCCTAACCCTAACCCTAACCCTAACCCTAACCCTAACCCTAACCCTAACCCTAACCCTAACCCTAACCCTAACCCTAACCCTAACCCTAACCCTAACCCTAACCCTAACCCTAACCCTAACCCTAACCCTAACCCTAACCCTAACCCTAACCCTAACCCTAACCCTAACCCTAACCCTAACCCTAACCCTAACCCTAACCCTAACCCTAACCCTAACCCTAACCCTAACCCTAACCCTAACCCTAACCCTAACCCTAACCCTAACCCTAACCCTAACCCTAACCCTAACCCTAACCCTAACCCTAACCCTAACCCTAACCCTAACCCTAACCCTAACCCTAACCCTAACCCTAACCCTAACCCTAACCCTAACCCTAACCCTAACCCTAACCCTAACCCTAACCCTAACCCTAACCCTAACCCTAACCCTAACCCTAACCCTAACCCTAACCCTAACCCTAACCCTAACCCTAACCCTAACCCTAACCCTAACCCTAACCCTAACCCTAACCCTAACCCTAACCCTAACCCTAACCCTAACCCTAACCCTAACCCTAACCCTAACCCTAACCCTAACCCTAACCCTAACCCTAACCCTAACCCTAACCCTAACCCTAACCCTAACCCTAACCCTAACCCTAACCCTAACCCTAACCCTAACCCTAACCCTAACCCTAACCCTAACCCTAACCCTAACCCTAACCCTAACCCTAACCCTAACCCTAACCCTAACCCTAACCCTAACCCTAACCCTAACCCTAACCCTAACCCTAACCCTAACCCTAACCCTAACCCTAACCCTAACCCTAACCCTAACCCTAACCCTAACCCTAACCCTAACCCTAACCCTAACCCTAACCCTAACCCTAACCCTAACCCTAACCCTAACCCTAACCCTAACCCTAACCCTAACCCTAACCCTAACCCTAACCCTAACCCTAACCCTAACCCTAACCCTAACCCTAACCCTAACCCTAACCCTAACCCTAACCCTAACCCTAACCCTAACCCTAACCCTAACCCTAACCCTAACCCTAACCCTAACCCTAACCCTAACCCTAACCCTAACCCTAACCCTAACCCTAACCCTAACCCTAACCCTAACCCTAACCCTAACCCTAACCCTAACCCTAACCCTAACCCTAACCCTAACCCTAACCCTAACCCTAACCCTAACCCTAACCCTAACCCTAACCCTAACCCTAACCCTAACCCTAACCCTAACCCTAACCCTAACCCTAACCCTAACCCTAACCCTAACCCTAACCCTACCCCTAACCCTAACCCTAACCCTAACCCTAACCCTAACCCTAACCCTAACCCTAACCCTAACCCTAACCCTAACCCTAACCCTAACCCTAACCCTAACCCTAACCCTAACCCTAACCCTAACCCTAACCCTAACCCTAACCCTAACCCTAACCCTAACCCTAACCCTAACCCTAACCCTAACCCTAACCCTAACCCTAACCCTAACCCTAACCCTAACCCTAACCCTAACCCTAACCCTAACCCTAACCCTAACCCTAACCCTAACCCTAACCCTAACCCTAACCCTAACCCTAACCCTAACCCTAACCCTAACCCTAACCCTAACCCTAACCCTAACCCTAACCCTAACCCTAACCCTAACCCTAACCCTAACCCTAACCCTAACCCTAACCCTAACCCTAACCCTAACCCTAACCCTAACCCTAACCCTAACCCTAACCCTAACCCTAACCCTAACCCTAACCCTAACCCTAACCCTAACCCTAACCCTAACCCTAACCCTAACCCTAACCCTAACCCTAACCCTAACCCTAACCCTAACCCTAACCCTAACCCTAACCCTAACCCTAACCCTAACCCTAACCCTAACCCTAACCCTAACCCTAACCCTAACCCTAACCCTAACCCTAACCCTAACCCTAACCCTAACCCTAACCCTAACCCTAACCCTAACCCTAACCCTAACCCTAACCCTAACCCTAACCCTAACCCTAACCCTAACCCTAACCCTAACCCTAACCCTAACCCTAACCCTAACCCTAACCCTAACCCTAACCCTAACCCTAACCCTAACCCTAACCCTAACCCTAAACCCTAACCCTAACCCTAACCCTAACCCTAACCCTAACCCTAACCCTAACCCTAACCCTAACCCTAACCCTAACCCTAAACCCTAACCCTAACCCTAACCCTAACCCTAACCCTAACCCTAACCCTAACCCTAACCCTAACCCTAACCCTAACCCTTACCCTAACCCTAACCCTAACCCTAACCCTAACCCTAACCCTAACCCTAACCCTAACCCTAACCCTAACCCTAACCCTAACCCTAACCCTAACCCTAACCCTAACCCTAACCCTAACCCTAACCCTAACCCTAACCCTAACCCTAACCCTAACCCTAAACCCTAACCCTAACCCTAACCCTAACCCTAACCCTAACCCTAACCCTAACCCTAACCCTAACCCTAACCCTAAACCCTAACCCTAACCCTAACCCTAACCCTAACCCTAACCCTAACCCTAACCCTAACCCCTAACCCTAACCCTAACCCTAACCCTAACCCTAACCCTAACCCTAACCCTAACCCTAACCCTAACCCTAAACCCTAACCCTAACCCTAACCCTAACCCTAACCCTAACCCTAACCCTAACCCTAACCCTAACCTAACCTAACCCTAACCCTAACCCTAACCCTAACCCTAACCCTAACCCTAACCCTAACCCTAACCCTAACCACTACTGATGATGTGTCCTAAAATTTCTTAATCTACTATTTCTGTACTCTAATTTATCCACATATAAGGAATAATTCTCTTAGATATTTTTAATAATAAGAAAAACTAAAATACCAGGCGATTAGTAGGTAAGCTAACGATAATGTGTCCTAAAATGTCTTAATGTATTATCTCACACCTGTTCGTTCTCTGACTTGCCGTTGTGGGAAGGAGAATGAATGGGTGAAAAACATAGGCCAAATCAGGCCTCGAGGGTGCCCTGCTCAGTCTAGTGGTGCACTTCTCTCTTCACCTCTTTGTTCTTTGCCTCGCAAAGCAGTTAGAAGAATCAAATATAAATACAACTCTAATTTATCCATATATAAGGAATAATTCTCTTAGTAAATTAAAAAACCTAAAATACCAGACTACTAGTAGGTGCCCTAATGATAATGTGTCCTAAAAATTTCTTAAATATATTATCTCACACCTGTTCGTTCTCTGACTTGCCGTTGTGGGAAGGAGAATGAATAGGTGAAAAACATAGGCCAAATCAGGCCTCGAGGGTGCCCTGCTCAGTCTAGTGGCGCACACTTCTCTTCACCTCTTTGTTCTTTGCCTCGCGAAGCAGTTAGAAGAATCAAATATAAATACAACTCTAATTTATCCATATATAAGGAATAATTCTCTTAGTAAATTAAAAAAAACCTAAACTACCAGACTACTAGGAGGTGTGCTAATGATAATGGGTCCTAAAATTTCTTAATATTTTATCTCACACCTGTTCGTTCTCTGACTTGCAGTTGTGGGAAGGA
>NC_051229.1:39853098-39888098 GCF_015220715.1 Pygocentrus nattereri | reverse complement strand
CCCAGGTCAGCCAGACAGGGCCTGTGAATTGGTCTCATCTCTGCATACTTTGTTAACCTGTTCTTCAGTGGTCAGGACCTCCATAGACATCCACAGAGCAGGTACTATTTGAGTGGTGGGTCATTCTCAGCACTGCAGTAACACTGACGTGGTGGTGGTGGTGTGTTAATGTGTGTTGTGTCGGTATGAGTGGATCAGTCACAGCAGAGCTGGAGTTCTTAAAACATTGTCCACTCACTGTCCACTCTACCAGACACATACCTTGTTGATCCACCTTGTAGATGTAAAGTCAGAGACGATAGCTCATCTGCCACTGCACAGTTTGTGTCGTCCATCCTCTAGTCCATCATCAGTGGTCAGAGGATGCTGCCCACAGGACGCTATTGGCTGGATATTTTTGGTTCTCTGTTCAGCAGAAACACCGAGGTGTTTAGATATGTGGAACTCATTTTCAGTGTTTACCAAAATAAAAAATGATCATTATTTCACTCAGATTTTTTTGGCCTTTGCTGATTTTCTGAGATCTTATAAAATAACCCATTTTCAGTGCCTTCACTCTGTTCATCCCCCACACATTTCTATTACACATGCAGTGTTGGGCTGAACCCACAGGGAGTATAAATGTGGAGGTGCTATGTCCATCACTCTGTTCTCCTCCTACATGGCCTGCTGTGTGTGTGTGTGTGCGTGAGAGAGAGAGTGTGTGTGAGGGTGGACAACATGGACAGGCTGCTGAGTGGCTACAGCTGCTAAAGTAGAACCCTATGCTGGAGATTTGTGACATTTTAAACATCTGGTGTTTTTACATAAATTGTTATGGTTGTATTGATTAAAAAAAACAAAAAAAACAATAATGTTTCTCCAGCAGACCACTGAGAAACACATCAACACCACACATGGGATAAAACTCCAGCAACACTGCTGTGTCTGATCCACTGACACACCACCACCACCAAGATCATGTCAGTGTTACTGCAGTGCTGAGAATGACCCCCCACCCACATAGTACTTGCTCTGTGGGGGTCCTGACCATTAAAAACATAAAACAACAAATCAGCATATTAACACAGCCTTGTGGAAATACTCAGCTCTGAGCTTTTAGTGAAGAAAAGCTGACCCACTGGCTGTGAATCTCAGTCAGCCTGATCTGTGCGCAGCGGTGACGGAACAGCCTCAGAGCGGAAATGTGAGGGAAATAAAAGGTTGAGGCACATCAGTGAGGCTAAATGTGATGTGACCAATTGGCTTGTCCTCCCTGGGGGCTAGTGGAAGGAAGTGACCCCCATGCACACGCTAAAAACAGGCTGTTAAGACACTGAACTGGGGCTGCAGACATGTAATGTGGGTCTGGTAGATGCTTTTAGACCGGCCTGCTGCAGCACACATTCAGCAGGTTGTGTGCGAAGGCACCACAGCACCCCACCCCCGTCATCCTCCTGTCAGCCTGTCATCATTAACTCACATTAAATCGGCTTGCACTCGCAGAAAACAGACACGTGCTTCACGAAAAGACAGCGCGCTGCTGTTGGTGTCCTGACACCCTGCCCAAAACCATCACATGCCCAAGTTGGTGTCCTGACACTTGAATGTCCCAACAGTTTGGTCTGAGGGTGTCAGCATGAGGCAGTGGGATGGTTTGGGACAGCGGCCTTTTCCTTTACAGGCGCTGGAATCTGCAGCGACAGGACAGACTAACAGACACTGAGGACAGAGGAACAAAAAACAGCAGAGGACACGAAGGGCAGCTGTGCACAATGCAGTCTATATAACGATGGTTAATCTCAGAGATGGGGTAAAACACGTTATGCTAGTAATCAAGGTTGTTTCTGAAAATTTAAGGGCCCTTAAGCAACACCTCCCTTGGGGGTCCCGCGTCCAACCCCCAACATTATGTTGTAAGCAAGAATGAAAAATAATTAATATATAATTAATGTTGAGTCAAGAAATACAATCTCCTAAATCATGCACCAAATTAATTTTTACAAAACCTAACACATTTACATTCACTATAAAGCCCAAAGTATGTGGACACCTCTCCCAATGACTGAGTTCAGGTGTTTCAGCCACACCCATTGCTAGCAGGTGTATTAAATTAAGCTCATAGTCTTGCAGCCTCAAAGGACAAACACTGGCAACAGAACGAGTTGCACTGAAGAGCTCACCAACATAAAATGGCACCTTTTTTGAAGGGAGTTGAACAAACGTCTGTCCTGCTAAATCTGCTCATCAACTGGAAGCGCTAGTATTGTAAAATGGAAGTGTCTACAAGCAACAACAGCTCAACAGTGAAGCGGTAGATGAGGTGGATTTAGCAGACGCCAGGAGGACGCTACGTACCAGAATGCATAGTGCCAACATTAAAGTTCGGTGGAGGAGGAATAATGAGCTGGGGCTGTTTTTAAGTGTTTGGTTTAGGCCAGCAGTCTTTCAATAAAATTCACTAAGATCCAGTCAAAGAAATATCCTCAAGCAAAGGTCCAGAACATCATGTCTAACTTGTGTTATGACTCAGTGCTATATATGGTTTACTGAAGTAGCCTAGTAAGAATATCAACAACATATACAGTCAACAACTGAATATCAGATAAAATAAAGTCCAGTTCAGTCAGATTTCAACATTTACTGTCAGTTTGCTGTTTTTAGAGCACATTATGTGCAATAGCTTCCATCTGACTCACTTTCTTCTCTGACGTGTTTCTCTCCTCATCCCTCCCCTGTGTGGCGTCACTCACTCGAGTCTCAGAGCTCATCGTAATGCACAGATCTAATTGGCTGAGTAGCATCATGTGTGACGTATGTGATTTGTCTGTGAGCACAGGACAGTGTCTGGGTCCGAACTTGAACCGCGGTCTGCCTATTAGTGACCTCTGGTCTAGGCTTAATTCCAGCAAAGGATAACGTTAATGCTATAGTACATATATGCTATAGTATAGTATAGCAATTGTAAGTTTCCAACTTCGTGGCAACCGTTTCCTGTTCCACTAAGACTGTGCCCTTACTTATTACATGGTTTTGAATTAGGATGACCAATAAGCTCATAGGTGTGATGGCCAGCTGTACACACATTTTTGGCCATATACTGTATAGTGTATAATTGATTACAGCTTGTAGGCAAGATGAGCAAGTGTTACGGACACCAAAAGTTGAGAAGACCTTTCAGCTTTTAATAAACAAAACACACTTCAGTATCTTATGAGAAAAGAAAATGACAATACTGTCAAAATGTAATTTATATTTGTGAAAACAATTTATACTAGCAAAACCATTCATTTATATATATATATATATATATATATATATATATATATATATATATATATATATATATATATATATCCTCTCCTTGGATCACCACCTTATCGTGGTGGAGGGGTTTGCGTGCTTGAATGATCTTAGGAGCTATGTTGTCTGGAGCAAAAGCTCCTGCTAGGGTCTCCCATGGCAAACTGGTCCTAGGTGACAGGTCAGACAAAGTGTGATCCATAATAACCCCTATGAAGACACAAAAGCAGGACTTGTGTACCCTGCCCGGAACAGGGTTACCGGGGCCCCACCCTGGAGCCAGGCCTGGGGGAGGGGCTCGCCAGCGAGCGTCTGGTGGCCGGGCATTTACTCATGGTGCCCGGCCGGGCCCAGCCCGAAGGAGTTACATGAGTCCCCCCTCCCATCGACCCACCACCAATGGGAGGGGCAGTAGTAGGGGTTCGGTGCGTTGTGGATCGGGCAGTGTCCAAAGGCGTGGGCCTTGGCGTTCTGATCCTCGGTTGCTGAAATTGGCTTTTGGAACTTGGAACGTTACCTCACTGGCGGGGAAAGAGCATGAGTTGGTGCACGAGGTTGAGAGATACCGGCTAGATATAGTCGGGCTCACCTCAACACACAGCTTGGGATCTGGGTCCAATCTCCTTGAGAGGGGCTGGACTTTATTCTTTTCTGGAGTTGCCCATGGTGAGAGGCGGCGGGCAGGTGTGGGCTTTCTCATAGCCCCTCGACTCGGTGCCCGTATGTTGGGGTTTTCTCCGGTGGACGAGAGGGTAGCTTCCCTACGCCTTCGGGTTGGGGAACGGGTCCTGACTGTTGTCTGTGCTTATGCACCGAACAGCAGTTCAGAGTACCCAGCCTTCTTAGAGTCCTTGGGAAGGGTGCTTGAAGGTGCTCCTCCTGGAGACTCTATTGTCCTACTGGGGGACTTCAATGCTCACGTGGGCAATGACAGTGAGACCTGGAGGGGTGTGATTGGGAGGAATGGCCACTCTGATCTGAACCCGAGTGGTGTTCAGTTTTTGGACTTCTGCGCAAACCACAGTTTGTCCATCACGAACACCATGTTTGAACACAAGGATGTCCATAAGTGCACATGGCACCAGGACACCCTAGGCCGCAGTTCAATGATTGACTTTGTAGTCGTGTCATCGGACTTGCGGCCATGTGTTTTGGACACTCGGGTAAAGAGAGGAGCTGAGCTGTCAACTGATCACCACCTGGTGGTGAGTTGGATCAGGTGGTGGGGGAAGATGCCGGTCAGACCAGGCAAGCCCAAACGTATAGTGAGGGTTTGCTGGGAACGTCTAGCAGAAGAACCTGTCAGATTGATCTTCAACTCACACCTCCGTCAGAACTTTGACCAGATATCGGGGGAGGTGGGGGACATTGACTCAGAATGGGTCATGTTCCGTTCCTCCATTGCTGAAGCGGCTGACTGTAGCTGTGGCCGTAAGGTAGTTGGTGCCTGTCGGGGCGGTAATCCTCGAACCCGGTGGTGGACACCCCAGGTGAGAGATGCCATCAAGCTGAAGAAGGAGTCCTACCGGGCATGGTTGGCCTGTGGGACACCAGAGGCAGCTGGCAGGTATCGACAGGCCAAGCGATCTGCGGCTTTAAGTCGGCTCCGAAAAGATTCTGGCAAACCGTCAGGCGACTCAGAAGGGGAAAGCAGTGTGCCACTAGCACTGTATATAGTGGAGATGGTGTGCTGCTGACTTCGACTGAAGACGTCATTGGGCGGTGGAAGGAGTACTTTGAGGACCTTCTCAATCCCACCGACACGTTCTCCAGTGAGGAGGCTGAGTCTGGGGACATGGGAATAGGCTTGTCCATTACTGAGGCCGAAGTCGCTAAGGTAGTTAAAAAGCTCCTTGGTGGCAAGGCTCCAGGGGTGGATGAGATCCGCCCTGAGTTCCTCAAGGCTCTGGATGTTGTGGGGCTGTCTTGGCTGACACGCCTTTTCAACATTGCGTGGACATCGGGGGCGGTGCCACTGGATTGGCAGACTGGGGTGGTGGTGCCTCTTTTTAAAAAAGGGGACCGGAGGGTGTGTTCCAACTACAGGGGAATCACACTCCTCAGCCTCCCTGGCAAGGTCTATGCAGGGGTACTGGAGAAGAGAGTCCGGCTTATAGTCGAACCTCGGATCCAGGAGGAACAGTGTGGGTTCCGCCCTGGTCGTGGAACACTGGACCAACTCTTCACCCTCTCCAGGATTCTGGAGGGTTCATGGGAGTTTGCCCAACCAGTCCACATGTGCTTTGTGGATCTGGAGAAGGCATTCGACTATGTTCCCCGGGGTATTCTGTGGGAGGTGCTTCGGGAGTACGGGGTACATGGCTCTTTGCTACGAGCCATTCAGGCCCTGTACAAACAAAGCAGGAGTTTGGTTCGCATGGCCGGCAGTAAGTCAGACTCGTTCCCAGTGAGAGTTGGACTCCGTCAGGGCTGCCCTTTGTCACCGATTCTATTCATAATTTTTATGGATAGAATTTCTAGGCGCAGTCAAGGGATGGAGGGTGTCCGGTTTGGTGACCTCAGGGTCACATCGCTGCTGTTTGCAGATGATGTGGTCCTATTGGGGACATCAGGCCGCGAACTTCAGCTTTCGCTGGATCGGTTTGCAGCCGAGTGTGAAGCGGCTGGGATGAGAATCAGTACCTCTAAATCCGAGACCATGGTTCTCAGGCGGAAAAGGGTGGAGAGCCCTCTCTGGGTCGGGGATAGGCTCTTGCCTCAAGTGGAGGAGTTCAAGTATCTCGGGGTCTTGTTCACGAGTGATGGTACAAGGGAGCGGGAGATTGACAGGCGGATTGGTGCTGGGTCAGCAGTGATGCGGGCTCTTTACCGGTCTGTTGTGGTAAAGAAAGAGCTGAGCCATAAGGCAAGGCTCTCGATTTACCGGTCGATCTACGTTCCCACCCTTACCTATGGTCATGAGCTTTGGGTAATGACCGAAAGAACTAGATTGCGAATACAAGCGGCCGAAATGAGTTTCCTCCGCAGGGTGGCTGGACTCTCCCTTAGAGATAGGGTGAGAAGTTCAGTCATCCGGGAGGGACTCGGAGTAGAGCCGCTGCTTCTTCACGTCGAGAGGAGCCAGCTGAGGTGGTTCGGGCATCTGGTTAGGATGCCTCCTGGCGAGTCCACCCGGGAGGAGACCCCGGGGAAGACCCAGGACACGCTGGCGCGACTATATCGCCCAGCTGGCCTGGGAGCGCCTTGGAATCCCCCTTGGAGAGCTTGTGGAAGTGGCTGGGGAAAGGGAGGTCTGGGCTTCATTGCTTAGGATGCTGCCCCCGCGACCCGAACCCCGGAGAAGCGGAAGATAATGGATGGATGGATGGATGGATATATATATATATATATATATATATATATAGAGAGAGAGAGAGAGAGCGAGAGAGAGAGAGAGAGGCCAATTACAATCTTCTTTACATTTGTTCATTTTGAAATTCAAATACAATGCTTTAGATTAAAAGTGAACAGTTTGCTGCAAAAAATACCCACAATTGCATAATACGGTTGTAGGCAAAGAAACACACACACACACACACACACACACCCGCTTCTCCCTCAGGGTCGTGGGTGCTGGAGCCTATCCCAGCGGTCATCGGGCAGAAGGCAGGTCACACGCTGGGCAGGTTGCCAGTCCATCGCAGGGCAGACAGACAGACACAGTCACACACACACCTAGGGGCACTGTAGCATGTCCAATTGGCCTGACTGCATGTCTTTGGACTGTGGGAAGAAACCGGAGAACCCCCGCAGACACGGGGAGAACATGCAAACTCCACACAGAGAGAACCCCAGTCACTCGGCCGGAGAATCGAACCCAGGACCTCCTCGCTGTGAGGCGACAGTGCTACCCACCCCACCACTGCGCCGCCCCACAAACATACATTCCTGGTTAAATAATTACTTTTTGTTGATTTTCTGTGTGAAAAAGTGAAAAACAAATGTATAAATTACATTTCTTTGCCAATTCTAGTGCACAATTTCCATTTATTTGCAGTGGTTAACATATTGGGGGAAAAAAAAAAAACATGCCATAACTTTTGCACAGACTATATTTTTGTGTTTTTTTTCATCTCCACCAAAATAATATAATGAGCAAATAAACTTTAATTGTGTATTAAAATCTGTTGATGGGTGCTCTCTGTAGAGCAGTGGTCGCTGACCCTCCTCCTGGACACGTACTTTCCTGCAGTTTAGTTACATCCTACATAAAAAAAATTCTTATTCAACACTAATGCATCTGATCCAAACAATCGGAAGCGTCTGTTGAAGGCGATTATCTGGAGCAGAGAGACTGCTTTAAACTAGACTGTGCAGGATTGTCGATCTCCAGGACCAGGGCTGGTGACCAGGGGCACCCAAACCTTTTCATAGAGCTCCACTTGCAGAGCTCTGTATTAAACTATTACCTATTTAGAGAGAGAAAAGAGGGAGAAAGAAAAAAGACGAGACAAAGCAGCAACGCACTCTTTTTTAAAAGGATGAATGAGTTACATTCAGCAGAACATTCAATGCATCACTTGAACATTGCTTAAGATGCCATCTTCCATCATTTGGTTACCAGATGATAAGTTATATACATAAAAAAATCAAGCTAACAAAACATGAGGAGCCCTGCAACCTGAGGCAACACACAGATGGTTTTCAACATATTCAACATATGCCACAGAATATATAAGATGCAGCTTAATCTTACAGATCTGACAATGTACTCAGTCATATTGCTGACCAGGATGCAGAAGTGCACTCCTCATGTTATTAATGTGATTTAGGCCATGCAAAACCAACCCTGGCTGCTGTGGGCACTGACATAGCAGTAAATGGGAATATTAAACAGGAATTCCACCATCCATCCATCCATTTTCTAAGCCGCTTCTCCGTCAGGGTCGCGGGGGGTGCTGGAGCCTATCCCAGCAGTCTTCGGGCAGGAGGCAGGATACACCCTCGACAGGTCACCAGTCCATCACAGGGCAGACAGACACAGACAGTCACTCACACCCAGGGGCAATTTAGCATCTCCAATCGACCTGACTGCATGTCTTTGCACTGTGGGAGGAAACCGGAGAACCCTGAGGAAACCCACGCAGACACGGGGAGAACATGCAAACTCCACACAGTGAGGACCCTGATTACACAGCTGGGGAATCGAACCCATGCCCTCCTCGCTGTGAGGCGACAGCGTTACCCACCACGCCATCGTGCCACCCGGGAATTCCACCAATTACATCCAATTTCTGAATATTTAGATGTTTAATATGCAAAGTTATTCACAGTGATTTGGTGTGAAACGCTCCATTCCACTCTTCACATTGGTGGTGATTTAAAAAAAAAAAAAAAACAGACGTCCCCCTCTAAAAGCTCCTCACAGAAGGTTCCTACATGAAATGGTTATTAATTCACTGCCTGATGACAGACGCTGAGCCCGTTTTGAACTTACATTAATGTTTTAGTGTCCGGGTCGAATCTGGACAAACGCTGGCTGGATTCCGTTGACACTTTTCACTAAAACATGTCCCCAGTGTGACCAGATGGGATTTTACTTTCCCATGTAAAAAGCGCCTCAACACGTTTCCAGTTGAGGTTTAGCTCAGACTGGACATTTTCACTGGCTGAGAACACAAAAAGGGGCTTCATGTAGGGAACTCTGTCCCTGTGTTTCCTCCATCTTTTGCTTTGTTGTGTATTCTCTCACCTGTTAGTCAGAACTTGGCAGACGCAGTCAAGGTCTGTCTCTGACCACCTGTGTTTTCACCTGGCTGTTCAAGTGGTCAGTAAAATCCAACTGTGATTTGATCACAGAAAACACGTATTGGAGGAAGGTGTAAACAGGCCCACTGTGGATCGGATCGATATCCAGAATCTAAGCGCCTTCTTGCACTCTAGGCTGATGAAAGCATTTAAGCCCAGCCTGTCGCCTCTGCTGAGATAAGAACACATTTGCTGATCTGTTTTTCATTCAGCAAACTATAATCACATGTGATCACACTGGGTAACTGAAATGCAGCCAAAGTGTATCCAGATGCCACAAACCACGTAAACAAGCTTCTTTTACAATAGCTTTAACCTTTTTTTAAAAAAAAAACATATTCCTGGAAGAAAGGGACATGCAGGGCGTTGTGAGGTAAAATAGTCCTCAAATGAAACAGTTTTTTCAGGTTTTTAACCCTATTTTACCATAATTATTATATATAAATCTCAGAAGACACCTTGTAGATTCACTCGCCTTTTTGTGCATTAAATTAAATGGCCATATTTGTGTTGCAGAACATGGTGACTCCTGGTTCCCATCACCACAGCTGTGAAGACTTTCAAGATGACAAGTTTCTCTACGACGCACAAACTCAAATCACCAATCAAACCACTCTGAATGACTCCGTTTACATCCGACTGAATTTCAAACTAAAAGACAAACTGTTATAACAAGACTGCAATTTAGTGATTGCAGGAACTGAAATTTTTAATTATAGCCTATATTATAAACAAGCTTACATTTTATGAAATAACTGCGTATTTCATAGTTTTTTCCAGAAAAATCACAACTGAATATTTTCCCCAAACGTTCAGCCCAATTGAATTTTACAGAAATGCTAAAAACACAAACTTGGGTGAAATTCCCCTTTAGGACTGTAGTCTCGTTCTGCTCCCACTGAAATAAAACGGGCTGATTAAGGAATCTGTATTATTGTATGAAGCAGTCGTGTTCAGTGCTTTACTTGTATTGTATATTGAATCTGCAAATCGAAGCAGAACAGCAATGCAAACTGAATAAATGCAAAAAATAAAGGAAAAAAAGGAAAACAATATGTACCGTTCATTGTTTCGGTAGCTAGGCAACCTCGTGAGAGTAAAATCGTCCCTTCATAGGCGCAGCACAATGTCTATACATCGCTGACAAGTGTTTGTGTGCCTTGTATTCAGCAGACTGGACAAAAACACCCACTCAATGCAGTCTCGCATGCATACAAGCAATTTCTGCTTACTGTGTTGAGGTTCCCTATAAAACCAAAAGGTCAGAATGCAAATCTTTTGGCACATCTTATTCCAGTCTTCATTGTCCTATATAGTCTTTGGCATTCCTTTAGTCAAAAAAATAAAATAAAATAAAATAAAAAAAAACACCCAAACACCAGTTCCTTTTTTAACAGACAAAAGCTTATTATAGTCTATACAATCAAATCTTAGCTGTAAAATATAAATTATTCTAAATTTAGAATATAATTTTCTATGTATAATATACTCAGACACACTGTTTTCGCCACTGCTGTCCATTCTGAAACCAAGGCAGAGGCTGCGAGGTGTTCATATGGATGAGTTTGCATCCGAGAGAGAATCGCAGTGGTGTTAAAATAGCTGTGCAGTTTGTTTTCCTGCATCAGCTGTGTGAGTCAGTGCCCCCTACAGGAGCTCCTCGTAGAACAGCAGATAGGCCTGTGAGTTCAGGACACGGGATTCCGGCACTGTTTGGACACTGGTGTCACTCACATACACCCACTGGCCTGGAGGGGCAGACACGGCTTCTCTTGGACCTGCTGACATACAAACACAAAAGACATGCGGATTCTAGAGGCAGCAGTTAAAATCAGCGCTAACGAAAGCACAGAAACAATCACAGGAATCCTGTTGACAGCAAAGATTTGGGGGTTTGGAGACCTCTCTGATGGGAATGTCTAATTGCATGCAGTGTGTGTTTTGTAATGTGGGCTGCAGTTTGGACCCCCTGCCTGAATGGATGAATCGGATGACGGTGGGTGGGTTGAAAGAGAATTCAAAGAGAAGGATGGATCTTCAAAGGATGTGAGTGAGTGATCTGCTATTGTCATCATATCTTCATCAGTATAATGCTAATTTTGCATTAAAGATCTAAACATCGGACCAGGCCACGTTTCTGAGCTTGTGAGCGTGACGTTAATACGTAAAGACATAAGAAGTGGTCCAAGAAACACCCCTGACACCTCGAAATTTGAATTTATTATTTCAGGCTTTACAGGGCGACTCGCAGCAGCGCACACATTATATTTTAGCGTGATTTTCTACTGAATCATTAATGCTACTTTTTTTCAATTTAAATCAATACATTTTACATCATGCTGCTTTGAGTAGGATACTTTATAATTTATGAAATTACTGTTGTGCACAATCTTGTCTTGCAGAAAGAAAAGATTTTAATGACCTAACAGGAAATCAAGAAGCAGCTTACAGAAGTGCTGACTACACATAGTCCAAAAATCTAAATGAGACAAATATATGAGTTGTAGACTTTATTCAATTTTTAAAATTTGATTCACAAAACTCAATACGAAACTGTTCATATGCAATAATAACAATTGTGTGCAATAACTCAGAGGGACACTAACTTAATTTAAATAAGTGTAACTGCTTTATACCTGATGTTTCATATTACTATCACAATCACTGCCACCTTACTATATTCTTAAGTACTTAAATCTTGTGTACATACTGTAAATTTCTCTATATTGTCTTAAATTATTAGTAAAGTGTTTATTTTTACATAAGAGGCTGCAACTGTAACAACTGCAATTTCCCCCTGGGATCAATAAAGGAATCTGAATCTGAAAAATGTCCTTAGCAATGCTTATATATACTATATATACTAGGATGGCGCCCACCGTGACAGACATCTTTATGTGTTCCTCCTGCAACTGACACTATTTATTATTTATTTTAACTTTAGTATTTAGTTTAAATGTACATTATACCTACGGAACAGTCAGTTACAGTAGAGAGACACTCCTGGCGATCGGTAATGTTCGTCATGAACTTACCTTTAGCCTTTCAGACTTCAACTTTCTTTTACGCTCATACACAGAACACTTTACTGTTTACTGTTTACATCTATTACTGCACAGAACACTTTACTGTTTACATCTATTACTTGATGCACTTTATGAACAGCTGCTCTACATATTTGCACATTTGCGCACACACACACATACATACACACACACACACACACACACACAGACACGTAACTTTAATTTTATTTCAAACTTTCATACTGTACATTTTTACTTTTACTTTTTACTACTGTTTTTAGAGTTATTCTTATATTTTCTTTTTTATTCTCTTAAGATTATATTTGGTGAATGGAGGAACAGCAAAGTAAGAATTTCATTGTACAGTGTAACTGCCTGCTCTGCTGTGCACATGACGATAAAACTCTTGAATCTTATTATTTATTATTGTACTTTGTGTTTGTTAATCTTCCATAAGTGATTCCATAAATATTTTAATGACAAAACAATATTCTGTTCATCCCATCATATTCCAACATAGTAGCAGTAGTAGTAGTAGGAGGTGTTATTAGCATTATTAGTATTTTTATTATTTACAGATTCAATCTGAAGAAACATTTGACCAAGAATTATTAAAGCATGAAATGGTTCTATGTAGAACTCATAGTTCTAAACAGAACTATTTTCTATACCAAAGAGCCATTGTAGAACCACCACCCATTCTTTTTAAGAGTGTATGGTTTCAAACACCAGTAAAATATGCTGACTGATATACCAGCAAGCTAATAAACACCATTTTCACAATCTCTGCGTCTCTTTATCTGTCAAAAAAAAACCTTGCAGCACACAAAACACTTTGGTGCTAAACACAAACAAAAAAATTCCATGTTAAAATTTTCTTGTACGGGCAGGAAAATGGAACTGTCATTCTGAAATATACCACTAGAGGTGCACTTGTAAAGAAAGTCAGGGTCTGAAAGTGTGGGACTGTGGCTCTGCAGCTGGAAACTACTGGGTGAGAGGGGTGAGAGGGGTGAGAGGGGAGAGAGGGGTGAGAGGGGAAGGCACTAGCAAATGTAAAGGTGGACTTGCTGTGCTATGCATGTGCTCATTTGAGTGTTTTCTGGACTTCTGGGCATTTGATGGCCAAAATAACACAGCCTTGGGTTCAGCACATCTTCACAAACAATCTGTCTCCTTGAGAGAAGAATACACCCACAGCTCGGCAGTAAACAAGGGCATCTTAGCCTCTGCTGCACCAACAACACACTCAAGCTGCAGGGATAAAGTGCCACACCACATACTTCCCAGCCTCCACACCAGCTGAACAAAGACTCTGACCGGGCTCATGGAAACGAAAGCAAGGCCACGCTTTGTGTTTTTGTACAGCACTGCACAAAAGTCTCGGGCCACCTGAGAAAATTAGATTAAAAGCAATTTATCTGAGCAGCAGACTTCTTTCTCTGAAAACAACAAATTAATATAATGCCGTTGCTTCCAAAATTTAAACTTTTAATGTAAGTCAATGGAACCAGGCATTTTTCCAAGTCGTTTCTTTTGGTTCATTCTTTGTGAAGTTTACACACAATGTAACATGTCCTCCTGACAGCATTGATGAGACTGTTAGCGTAACCATTTCCAAACCTCTCCTACATCAGCTTGATGTGTGTAGCTCCATCCAAAACCTGCTTCAGCCAATTTATAACATTGAATTAAACCTGGTGCACAGCTCATGGACCTGAACTGATCTATGTAACAGAGGGAACCGTGCTGAGGAGTGTTAGAGCTACATGACCCTCCCAAGCGGAGGTTTTTCAGAGACACTCCAAATAGAGTCACATGAGGGGGGGCAAACAAAAAAAACAACAGCAGCAAGATGGAGCACAAGACAGCAAAGACACCCATAAATGTGAGCATTCTCTCCATTAAAAATTATGATAAAAATGTATTATCTTTAGTCAGTTTACTGTTGTTGCAGTGTATTGTGGTCCTTTTCTTCATAAAAAAGCATTAAAACATCACTTGCAGTAGCTGATCTCTTGATAGCTCGCTGAATTTCCTGTTCCACCTTAAAAGGTAGGGTAGGCCTACAGAGCAGCACTAGTAGCTGCTAATGAAGTGATGCTCTTTTTATTTGAGGGTCCCATTTTAGAGAGAAGCTCTTATCTACTACCCTGTAGCTCAGCTCCATAGGGCAACACTCAAAAACAAGGGGTAGGGGTAAAAAGAAGAAATGAGACTAGGCCTAAACAGCTTTTTTCATCATGTAAATACTGCCATGTTAAAAGCTACTCCAGTTCCATTTAATGAACCCAGTTCTTTCTTTGTTCTCTGTACATCATCTATTCCTGTTTGTTTTCACCTTCCCACTCAAACTCAATTCCATTCGAACTTTGTAGTTGATCTCTGAAATGTTCCATCATTTGCTGTATCAAACAAAGGCAGCCTGCTTTTCTCTATCGAGCATAATATTATCAAAAGATTCTGGAGAAATCTCTCTGAAAACCATAAGCGAATGCCGATGACCTTCGACCCCTCAATCAGCACTGTATTAAAAACTGCCTCGTGACTGTGATGAAAATCACTACTTGAGCTCGTTAAGAGTTTGACAAGCTGACGTTGATGAACACCTCCAACTCCATCGCTACACCCAAAACACAAGCTAAAACAATACTATGCACAGTGGAATCCGTAACTGCATGTCAAGTTGTCGAGAAGCATCACCGACAATTCCAGCCTTGAGCTCATGTGATGCACAGTGGACACGTGCACGGTGGTCTGAGTCAACCTTTCAGATAGTTTATGGAAATAGATGCTTTGTTTTCTGGGCCAAAAAAGAAAAGAAGACCACCCAGAATGTTACCAGTGTAAAGTACAAAATTCACTCTGTCATGGGGGGAGGGGTTATTAGTTGATAACCTGCACATCTGTGATGACCTAACTCTAAATCTTAACACCAAACAGGTTTTACAGAAACGTGGCTGTCTGATCAGAGCGTGCAGGTGCTAGACTGTCTCTGTATAACAGTAACTCTAAACACAATGTGTGTAGGTGTTTGTACCTGACTGGTTCCTGCGCTGTTCTGATGTACGCTGTGGTGTTCTGACTTTCACATAGGCCGTGTAGTGTCCACCACGCATGGAGCCACTGTGCTCCACAATGCCATACAGACTGTAGAGGACCCGCTCTCCAGATCGCAAGTTCTGTTACACAAACAGACACACAATGAAGTAACTGCAAAAAAATTTAATTTAAAAAAAGAAAATTCATTTTAGCACATGATTCTAAAAATGACAGTCTTAGTTTTAGGCACTAAAAGTGTTATAAACAGCAATCATTTACTTGCTCAGAAAATCATGAATATTACAATAAATGCAAATAACAAACACAATAATTACTGATTTCATGTATCCAATCGTTTCCAAACCTCTCCTCATAGCAGCTCTTGTTATTTACAGTTATGAAGAGCTGGTTTGGTTAATCAATAATTTTAATACTTAGTTTTCCTTTTTTTTTTGTTAAATACACTAAAATGAATAAAATGCAGATATTTTAGCACAAAAGTCCAACATCACCTAAACACCTGCTCATCTTAATTAGCAATTAGAAAGAGTGCATCAATTATCAGTTTGAAATCGGTCAAATCTAAGAGGAATCTCAAACACACTTTGTAAAAGAGCGCAGTGTTATAACTGAGAACGCTCAACCGCATCCCGACTTGTGATCGGGCAACAGTTTCAAGCCTGGCAAAGGAGCTGGGAAACCTGTGCACAACACAGAATCTTTAAATAGTATTTGTTTCAACAACGTTCCTGAATTAAATGGAATTTTAGGCGCATATAAAAAAAAATCTGCTCCTCTTTTCTCTGAATGTAGGGCTTTGTCAGTGCTGCCACATATCAGCCAAATAAAAATCAAGAGAATCAAAATTTAGTGTATGTGAATCAGGCTTTTGTATCCAATATACTGATTGCAGGGCAGTCATGGGCTGGAGGTTAGGGAACCAGCCTTGCAACCAGAAGGTCGCGGGTTTGATCCATTGAGCCGATAGTCTGTGACTGAAGTGCCCTTGAGTAAGACACCTAGCCACCAACTGCTTCCCCAGGTGCTGCAGATAGGGCTGCCCACTGCTTCAGGCAAGTGAGCTCACTGCCCCTTAGTGTGTGTGTGGTGTTTCACTGCATGGACAGGTGAAATGCGGAAGTGAAATTTCCCCTTTGTGGGACTAATAAGTGTTATTTAATACCATCTAAACTAGATGGCTTCTAGTTGACTGCATTTTTAATCAACACTGTTTCAGCTACTATCGAATACAATATTTATTAGACAAGTAAAAACTTCTAAATTGCAGCATTTACACAGCTGTAGGTGATGAGGGCCTTATTCCAACACAGCTGACTTTTCTGCTCAAACAGGAGTTCTCAGCCTTTTCCACCCCAAAGCCCACCTGTTCATAAACATAAAGCATAGCAGCCCACAGAAAAACGGAAGTCAGCTTTTTAAATACAAATGTCTTTTTCTGTAAGTGCTGAAACTGAAAACCTGAGAATCAGAGCCTGAAAAAGATCAGACTGCCCATTTTGGCTCAATCACAGAGCTCAGTTATGTTAAAATATATATTTGCAGAGATGTTGGAAAAGGGGAAAAATAGAAAAGAATAGAAATGTCCGAGGTGGATGAGGACTGTGATTTGGAGCTGCAGTACAGTGTTTTCACTAAAAACTCCAGGTTTCTCTGTAGTTTTGAGGGCTTTTGTGATGAATTTGAAACCAAACCTTCGGATTAGCGTCGTCACAGCCAATGAATAAAGCTTTTTTGCCATCTGCTTCATTGTCATTGGCTTATTAATGTCGCTGATGCTTGACCAAAAATATTTCATTTTATAGCAGCTTGCAGTGCAGAAATGAGAGCAAATGAGGGTCTGTAAAGAGTGAGACGTCAGAACAGGCAGATGATGCTGACAATGCAGCGCTGACCTGCTGCTAGAAGAGGAAATACCACATTTCATCAGCAGCAGCCAGGATTTTGGGTTGGAATCAGATCACAGCTCAGCTGTCTGTTACAGACCCAAATACAAGTGTAATATACACAGATGTCAAAACAAAGTGAAATAACTGATTTCTTCACACATTCCAACACTCAGCACCCCCCCTGCTCCAGTCTGACCTTCACAATGGCTCAGGTGAGGAAGATGAAGACGAGGAAGGCTACAGGGCCGAATGGCATCAGTGCCAGGCTCCTCAAGTCCTGCACAGATCAGCTGTGCGGGACAGTGGAGCACTTTTTTCAACACAAGCCTGAAGCTGGGGAGAGTACCACGACTGTGAAAAACATCTTGTGTGGTGCCATTGCCGAAAATGCAGCACCCAAAGGACCTCAGCAGCTACAGGCCGGTGGCACTGACGTCACACCTGATGAATACACTGGAGAGGCTGGTCCTTAGACAACTCCGCCCTATGGTGAGCTCATCCATGGACCCACTTCAGTTTGTCTACCAGCCTGGCATCGGGGTGAATGACGCCATCATCTACCTGCTGCATGGAGCCCTTTCTCACCTGGAGAAGCCTGGGGGCACTTTGCGAATCATGTTCTTTGATTTCTCCAGTGCTTTCAACACCATACAGCCTGGGCTCCGGAAGGACAAGCTGGAACAGGCAGGGATGGGCCATCACCTAACACACTGGATCCTGGACTACCTCACCAACCGTCCACAGTATGTGAGGACAAGGGGCTGTGTGTCTGACATGGTGGTCTGTAACACAGGGGCCCCACAGGGGACGGTGTTAGCACCGTTCTTCTTCACCCTGTACACTGCAGACTTCATGTACAACTCAGCGACCGTCGGCCGCATCACAAATGAGGACGACAGAGAGAACAGAGAACTGATTTAGGACTTTGTGGACTGGTGTCTGTGGAATCACCTACAGATCAATGCAGGGAAGACCAAAGAACTGGTGGTGGATTTCCACATGCGCACACATCCCCCTCCAGCAGTGAACATCCAGGGAATGGACATTGAAAGAGTGGACTCCTATAAGTACCTGGGTGTGCACCTTAACTGTAAACTGGACCGGTCAGACAACACAGCTGCACTTTACAGGAAAGGACAGAGCAGACTACCTGCTCAGGAGACTGAGGTCATTTGGAGTGCAGGGGCCACTCCTGAGGACCTTTTCTGACACAGTGGTGGCATCAGCCATCCTCTATGGACTGGTCTGCTGGGGCGGCAGCATCTCCACTGCAGACAGGAAGAAACTGGACAAACTGATCAGGAGGGCTGGCTCAGTCCTAGGGACTTCTCTAGACCCAGTGTAGGCGGTGGGAGAAAGGAGGATGCTGAACAAGCTAGCATCCATGCTGGAGAACGACTCCCACCCCATGCATGAGACTCTGGCAGCACTGGGCAGTTCCTTCAGTGACCGGCTCCTTCACCCCAAGTGTGTGAAGGAGCGCTATCACAGGTCCTTCCTTCCTGCTGCTGTGAGACTGTTCAACCAGCACTGCTCCCAGCGGACCACACACACACACACACACACACACACACACACATACAATACACACACACACACACAATATACACACATTCAGAATGCAAATATTTTTCATTGTGCAATATGTTCATAAGTTCAATACAGATCTTATGCAACTCTTATTTTATTATTATTCTTATTTTGTTGTAAATAGTCTAGAGATTTAAGTTTAATTATTTATAATGTTAATACTGTTTCCCGTTTCTATTACTGAGTGCCTTACTTCTTTTACTCTGCTTCTGCTTTAATACTGTGAATTTCCCCATGTATCTTATCTTATCACTATCTTATCTTGTCCTGAGAACCTTCTCCATCTCTGGCTTGCTAACTGTTTGCACCGCCTGCCTGTGGCTGCATCATCTCAAATAGATGATAATTATTTAGCCAACTGCAGTGAATTTATCTGTACATATTTTGGTTATAATTTGAAAACATGTTTCTTTGATTCTTAATTAATCTTTTCTCCCGCCCATGTTTTTACAATGTTAAAGTGACGTTATTAGCCCACTATGAACTACTGGCCCCCCAGAATCTGGCCTGCAGACCACTAGAGGGTGTTTTGTGGACCACAGGTTGAGAAACCCTGCACTAAACCATATGACCAACTGCAGAGTTGAATCAAGTATCAGCTTGAACAGTGAAACCACCAAACTGTAGAGGAATAAGACCTTCTGGAACCAGGACTGGAGCTCTTGTGTAAAGCTAACAACACAGTTAAGGCTAACACTGTAGTCTGGTCTGAATGATGCCGCCTTGCCTTGCAGGAGGCTGAGCAGAACGGCGCCAGGTCGAGGATGAGGGGGAAATCCACATGCCGGTTCACCTTCCTCAAATTCATCCCAGCCTGCAATCACACAGAGATGGTCATGTCAGGTTTTAGTTTGTCAGTTGACCAGTATGAGAACTTTATTGCCAACTTTAATGAGCTAAAATAATCAAAAGAAATGTCAAAAAAACCTGATAAGGGTGTGACTGTCAGTTTGCAAATGGATTAAACTCATAGAAAAGAAATAAACTGTAGCTAAGATCAAATACCAAATTCAACACAAGGCACACATAAATCATCTTAAGAGAAAATTCTACTAATCTGCACAACTCAATCTTAAACATATGAAAAAGAAAAAAAGACATCTATTGTAAATTGCATTCAGAACTGTTCACAGTAGTGGTGATAGGAACCAGACATCCACCCTTAAAAGCTCTTTCACAGAAAGTTATTACATGAAATGGTTAAGTATGTGCTGTCTGACAGTTTTGGCATAAACTGTACTTGTTTATAACTACAAGCAGGGCCTTGTGAGGCAAAACGATATCCAATGAAAATGCATTTTTTTGGATTTACTTTTTTACCTTTACATATTTATATATATACCTGGTGGAAGCGTTTGAGGTGCAGAGTGACCACTGGGGGCAGCACTGAGATTAGCATCTGTTTTCGAGCGCTTGTGTAAACCTTCTCTGTCTTCTTATCTGCAAAAGCAAAAAATAAATAATTTGTTTTAATTCTTGTCATCTTGATGCATATGAGCTGTGTTTGTTATGATCAGGATAAAAACATATGTTGTTATTATGTAAATCACTAATGCATGAAATTAAGGAATGTTGTTTTGGGTTGCAACTAAAAACTCATTCACAGATCACTTCCCAGAGAGTGGAAAATTGCTTTTAGAAATGAATATGCTGCAGATGCAGAGACGCAATTAAACTGTTCTCCAACAGTTCTACTATAATTATTCTATAGTAAAACTACATGAGAGCCTATTCATGCTGAGCTCTATGGAACCCTACGGAAGGTTACTCTATGCCCTCTGGAATCTTATGAGATGTAACTCTACGCCCTCTGGAATCCTATGGGAGGTAACTCTACGTCCTCTGGAATCCTATGGGAGGTAACTCTACGCCCTCTGCAATGCTATGGGAGGTAACTCTATGCCCTCTGCAATGCTATGGGAGGTAACTCTATGCCCTCTGCAATGCTATGGGAGGTAACTCTATGCCCTCTGGAATCCTACTCTATGCTTTTTGTGAGACAGAATAAAAGTCTGCATATCTGTTTTCACCGTACCTGCTGCTCCGCTCTTCCTGAGCTGCCTGTGTCTGCGCTCTGTGCAGTTTTCACACAGCAGCTTGTTGTTTCCCATCAGTAGCTCAACGGAAGTAAACTGGTGCAGGCAGGACTGGACCGAGCATTCTTTGGATGCGGGTGTGTAGCTGTGGGACAGGGCCTGGAATGCCCCCTGGTGGCTTACACGCTCCTTTTCTCTGTCAGCTGGTGTTTCTGTCCCATGGTTTAGGGGCAAAGAGTCAAGAGGGGTGTGGACCAGGCCCAGTTTGGACACTGCACTGACCAGCTGCTCAACAGCACCACCCTGCTGGCTGCGCACAGAATTATGGGTGGAGGAAGAGGTGGGACTTTGTTTGAAGAACGGGACAGGGCTATGTGAAGAAGTATTGGCAGATGAGGAGGCTTTACTTCCTGTGCTGCTCTGGCCAATTCCCATAGGAACTCTTGGTGAGCATTCCGATTCGGATGCTTCGCTGTCTGCGTCGTTGCTGCTGTCTTGAGGAGACGAGTTTTTCTCGCTTGCATCCGATTGGCTGGCAGCTGTGTCGACCTGGCAACTGGCTAAGCCACGTCCAACCAGACAGGTGTCTTCTTCCTGTTTCTGAGGGGATTCTGGACCTCTCTCATCGTGACATGTTGACGACCTGCGACCCTGCAGTTTCTGGCCACACAGTTAAAAATAAACACATAAGAAGACAATATAATATAGAAATGACGGAAATCAAACATTTCACAATAATCACAAATACTTTTAGCGCAACAAAGCTGTTGTTTTTTAAGCTTTATCTTTTAACCTGTAGACATATAATACATTATTACTACTATGTTCTTCAAATGTAAGAACAAATGCTTCCATATATAACATGTTAACGGGTTATCACAATAAATGTATGCCACTTTTTTAAAAGCCATTAATAAAATTTCTAAATCTAACCATTCTAATCTAAATCCAACCGAATCTAACCATCACTACACCTTTAAATCATCATGATGATGATCCCCATGGGCAATCCACACCACGTCCACACCTCAAACAGACTCACACTGAACTTACTGCACCTTCAATCTAGCAGCCTTGAACATCTTCTACCATGTCTTATATAATCTCTAATATCTATCTCCTGTGGATTCTGCATCTCATTTATCTACCTTAGACTCACTAATTGCATTTATGTAATAAACTGCTCACATCATAGGTTTTATTATACATAAACTGTACATTGGTAATGGTGCAATGCTGGTGTATATTCATGTGTATAGTATAGAGTGTATAGAGTGCATTAACGTGTATATTAGAATGTGTAGGTTTCTATACCGTTTCATTTATTTTTGTATTTAAACACTACAAGGGCACCACACACCAAATATTTTCTCTCATCTTCACACCTGTGTAAATGTGATGTGGCGATAAACTTCATTTGACTTGATCAAACCATCCATAGTTCCACTCTAATGTTTAGCCATTCACACACGCAACTGTCTCGTGTTCAAATACGGCTTTTGAACGACAGGTTGCACTGATGGATCTCCTGATAATGAAACCAAAGTTATTTCTAGCCTCTGCAAAAGCTGTGAATTTATCACTAAAGTACCACTGACACGATCACCACACAGCAGTGATGCAACAATATCACTAATTAGGAGGACTAAACTGGACAGAGCTCAAACCTCATAAACAAACAGAAGTAATAAAGCAGAAAAGGTATGGTTCCCTAAAAACAAGACATAACGCAGAAGTTCGAGAGCGAGAGGCTACAGATTTGCTCACACACGTCTGCAATTTTCAAACATTTCTGTTGTTGCTGTTAAAAAGAGGTGCGGACTGTTGTGCTCATTGGCAATTTGCACTCATCTAAACCCAAATAATTCATTTTTATTTTTATTTACGTCATAAAAAATAAGACTGTATTTCTTATCAGGCAATATGTGTGCCTTCTAAGGATTTCTACTAGTAATCACATGGAGGAAAAAAGCGGCAGCCATGATCTCAGAGTTAACAGACTGAAACGTGTGGGATCAGCTGTCGTCTTATATCTTGACCAGTGTGGCCGGCTTACCTGCCCACTGGGCCTCCTGCTGTTTTTATTAGCCTGAGGATGAGGTGCTGACGGCTCGTCGCCATGACAGCCAAGAGCTTCCTGATCCCGCCCAGTTCTGCCCAGTCGGCCTGGGTTTGTAGGTTTGGATATCTGCATGAGAAAAAAGAGCAACAGAAAAAAAGATATTTATGAACATATTAAGTAATTATGATATATAAAATAACTAAAATAATAGTGATGCACAACTATCATGCTGGTACTGGCAGAAAGAATTATTGACATCGCTCTCATTTTTATTCATTCATGTCTGATGTTGAAATGATAAAGCGACCACAGTTTTTAAAAAGGTGCTTATTATTATTACTATTATTATTATTATTATTTCCCAGCATCAGCAAATATACTATATGGACAAAAGTATGTGGACACTCCTAATTACTCCTAATCACACCCTCCTAATTATTGACTTCGGGTGTTTTAACCACACCCACTGCTAGAGTATAAAATTACAAATGCTCTTCTGGATGAATGAGCACAAATACCCACAGACTCTTGTAGAAAGCTGATACAGGTGTGATAGTCATGTGTTTACATACTTTTGGGGGCAGCAGTGGGCTGGAGGTTAGGGAGTGACTCTTATAAGTCGTTAAAGTGGCCGATTTGATTATTAATTCAAATAGTTTTGTTCTGTAAATTTTCATTGTTTTCCAGTAACAACATAAAGAAAAAAAAACACAAAGATATTCTCAACTGGACACTTTCAGTAAATAAAAGTAAATTAAGAGTAAAATGAGAGTAAATTCTAAAGGGCTAAGTGGACACATCACTGTAATCCAGGGGAATAAATCCAGTGAACGCCATCATCCAAATGAAGAGTCAGACTGACTTTAGAGCAGAGCCGTTCAGAGTTAGCAGAGAAAGGGGGCATTTTATTCTTCCGCTAGAGGTTACGCTACATATACTGTTCTGAGCTCAATGCTGTAACAGACACACCAGATGTTAAAAGACTGTAATGGACAGCAGGATGAGGTTAAAAGAAAACATGCTGGCTCACCCGCTCCTCAATTATGGGTAAAGAGATGTCGATGAAGGCCTCCTTCACTGTAGAAATCTGAGAGAGGACACACACACACACACACACACACTTTACCACATCTATAGTTTACTTTGTGTTACAGTAATGATATTGTTGACTATTTACTGAAGATTCACCTAAACACACCCAAAATATATACAATAATATACACACATATAAACATCTTCAGAAACACCTACATGTTCACATTCTTCACACATTATGGTGTTCGTCAGCTCGCCAACAAAGATTTGATCCACAAAGTTCATCTTCACCCCCTCCTTTCCGTACGCTGTGAGAAGGAAAACACACAAGTAAACACAAGTAAACACCAACATGAGAATCAAACTCGAATCCCTGAAAACAGTTATACTAAATGTATGTACACTCACCAGCCACATTATTAGGTACAGTAAAAACTGTGCTACAAAAGGCTGGACCCCCTTTTGCCTTCAGAACTGCTTTAATTCTTCATGTCACACTTTCCAAGGTGTTGGAAACGTTCCTCAGAGATTCTGGTTGGTTATTTGAGTTCCTGCTGCCTTTCTATCATCTGGAACCAGTCTGCCCATTCTCCTCTGACCTCTCACATCAACAAGGCATTTTCGTCCACACAACTGACCGCTCACTGGATATTTTCTCTTTTTCGGACCGTTCTCTGTAAACCCTAGAGATGGTTGAGCGTGAAAATCCCAGCAGATCAGCAGTTTCTGAAATACTCAGACCAGCCCGTCTGGCACCAACAACCACGCCACGTTCAAAGCCCCTTAAATCCCCTTTCTTCCCCGTTCTGATGCTCGGTCTGCACTTCAGCAAGTCGTCTTGTCCACCTCTACATGCCTAAATGCAGTGAGCTGCAGCCGTGTGATTGGCTGATCAGCTATTTGTGTTAAGCAACTGTACCTAATAAAGTGGCTGGTGAGTGTGTATTGTATGTATGTTTGTGTATACACACACACACACACACACACACACACACACACACACACACACACATTCACACTCACTGCCCCCTGCTCTAAAATGCTAGGGTTGGAGCTAAAATAAGATCCTGCCCACAAACTAAAACTGCATTTTGCTAGTGACAAACTTTGTATTTGTTTTAAAAATCTAAAGTTTGAACACCTCTAGATGATACATATGTTATGTTCTACGTGAAAATTAGTGAACACACCCACTACAGTAAACATACATAAATCAGACCCTTTCATGCACAATTTCTATGTATTTAGTTATAATACTGTTTATATAAATAATTAATATTTAGCTATATTCATTATTTACCACTTGTAGCTCATTTAAAGATAAGGAAACGTTCAATTCGTATCACATTTGTGTTGGTAAGTATGGAAGGAGATATCCTTCATCAATTTACATCCCCACATCTTCAAATTTATCTGATGGTACTTTTGTTATTTTTTCACATTACAAAGATGCCTAATAGGTTAGAGGGGCTTGAATTATTTTGATTGCAGCTGTAAACACAATAACTGTAAAAGTTTCCAAATGCCAGTCTTAAAAATCCATCAGAACCTGCTGAGAAACTTCCCATCCTATCAAAGCAAGTGAATAAAAATGGGTTGCTGCCACTAGATGGCAATATTGCTCTAAGTGACAAACAAAAAATATAAGCCGTGAATATGTCTGTACTGTACATTGTGTGAGTGAGTGTGTGTGTGTGTGAGATACAGCTTCACTACCTTTCACCTGTCGTTTGGTTTCCTCGTCGGCCGTCTTCTCAGTGGGGTTATTGAAAGCTTTCAGGATGGCTGCTTTGATTCGCTGTCAATTTAAAGACCAGAAATAAAATAACATCAAGCAGAAGAGAATCTCATTACTGACATAATAAAGGGGAAAAAATTACAACCACTTCATCACTACCTCACATCCCATATCCATGACGACATTTAATGTATATGGCGGTTAGTTCATTATTTTAATTATTGAAGATTTTAACACACTTGAAATGTCTGGTTTAAATATCTAAACACCTACAGCCTTGAAACTGTAGGTAGAAACTGTTAGAGATAAAATGACCATGCCTCGCCTTTTAGTTTGTAATATCAGTTTCAATCAAATTGTTTTAACAGACCTGAAATTAGAGGAAACACGGGCGATACAGGACGGCTAAAAATAAGATTAAAAGATGGGGACTGGGCAGTATCTGATTTTATATTTTGCATATCGTCGCTGTCCAGAGAAAAAAAGCATCTCCAAATGGTAAGTTTATGATGTAAGTTGATGTAAAAAGATTTTATGGCAAGCAGTTTTGGAGCAGCTATATTGATCTGTTCTTCATGAAAATTTTCACAAAAATATAAACAATTTCTGCATTTAAATGATGCATTATCATATTTATTTATGACTTTAGACTTCATTTTTAAAGAAAAATAGAAAAATGGTCATGCTATACTATTCATACGGACCACACTGCCCTGCATTGTACTGCGCTCTATTGTACCACAGGAGCTGCACATCGTGTTGTGAGAAGTGTGTTGAACTTGTTTGGCCTTGTTTGTTACTCTCGCCATGAGCTTCCGTACACTTGGCATCTGAATGCAGAAGTGCAAACAGGTGTGCTTTTCCATGCCATGTGCTATAGAAGCAGTGTGTGTGTGTGTGTGTGTGTGTGTGGTGTTGGGGGCGGGGGAAGACAGTCTCTTTTGTATATATGAACATGCCTATGTGAGTTTACTTACATAGATGTAAAATCAATTACATTCAATTTGTTCATAGCAGAGTTTCTCCAGCAGGCTTTGTCCTAAAGTAGCTTATAATGAAATGGGGGGTTAGGGGTTCTTTAGCCTCCCTAATTAGCACCGCTGAGGGTAACAAGAAAAACACTCCAAGGTCATAAGGAAGAAACAGAGGAACTAGGACTCAAAAGGTGAACAACCCACTCAGAAACGGGTTCGAATTTCTGTGCATTAAAAGCAAAACTGGGATTACACTGCGATAGTCTGAGTCTGCGAAAGTCTGAGATCATATTTATTCTTATTGTTTTAGGGTACTAGTTCTTTATTTTTCTTTATTTAAATTAAATTACATTTAATTTATTTATATCATTAACTCATTTAACATCAAAACAACTGCTAAAAAAAAAAGAACCCCCCCCCCCCCCCGATAAATAAATACCTTCCAGAAAAATACACAGAAACCTCAACAATGAAATAGAAAGTCTTTCAGTGTCTTTCCCTTCATTCCAGCTTCCACTTTTTTCAGGAGCTCTCAGGAGAACACACACGCCTCCAAAGCTCAGTCTGAGAAGCTGGTTGATGATTTTCTGAAGTGATCAAACCCATTCAGTGGTGCTGAGGTCTGGACTCTGGGGTGGTCAGTCCATCGTCCAGCTTCTTTGTTTGGTGTGTCCGTCTCCTTTTCTCAGTGAGGTTCTTCTTGATCAGCTACACGTCCTTTCAGACCCACAACGCTGAGTGGTCTTCTCACAGTGGAAGGATGGACAGAAACACCTGTGGATGTTTTCAGATCTGAATTCCATGCTCCATATTTCTCAACTTATTTATTTATTTAATAAATCAACCATAGTTTTGGAAATTAAACATCTACTGGGGGAAGGAAAAAAAAAAGATAAGAAGAAAAAGAATTTAACGGCCATCTTGACTGAAAGCTAAATAAATGCAGGACCGATTTTGCACACTGTAAATAAAAATGCACAGAATGATTAAAGACTACACACTTCTGACTACAATCATTTACTTTTGTTGCATTTCATGAACGATTACACAACTTATTTGCACAGCGCCACCTAGTGATCATGTTACACAGGCTGACATCCTGGTAATTAGGATATAATGCTTCTCCTTTTCACAACCTCTCTTACATCATTAGAACATGGCAGCTGCGTGTTACATCACGTGCACATTTGATGAACGAACTAGTAAAAATGATTCAAAATCAATAGGTGTGTGCACCAGGTGAAAAACCTTCCACTATTTTGGAGATTCTTGTTTTCCCTTAAACAGCAATGAGATGGGCTACAGATGCCCTAATGTGGACCTGACTATAAAGCACATCAGGGATGTATACATGCTCGTATCAGTAGGTGTGTGAGGTTAATGGGAGGTGACGTGGTCAGTGAGTGTGTTGGCGAGTTAGCTGTGAGGAGACACAGCCACAGTAAAGCACCAATCAATAGATAATTGGTTGTGGTGGCGTTTGTCTGGGGGTTTTGACCAGTTTTGCTATTGTCCCGTCTCCATGCCATGGCTATTTAGGTCAAAAGCCTGGCTAATCCCTCTCCTTCACCCCAAAACCCCCTCTCAGAGAGGCACCCCACTGTGCCCCACACTAATTAATCACCAGTCCTACACACACACACTCCTCTGAGAGAGAGAGAGATAGAGAGACAGACAGAGAGAGAGAGAGAGAGAGAGAGAGAGAGAGAGAGAGAGAGAGAGAGAGAGAGAGAGACAGACAGACAGACAGACAGAGAGACAAAACAGAGAGAGAGAGTGAGAGAGAGAGAGAGAGAGAGAGAGAGAGAGAGAGAGAGAGAGAGAGAGAGAGAGAGAGAGAGAGATAGAGAGACAGACAGAGAGAGAAAGAGAAAGAGAGAGAGAGAGGGAGAGAGGGAGAGAGAGAGATAGAGACAGAGAGAGACAGACAGAGAGAGAAAGAGAAAGAGAGAGAGAGAGGGAGAGAGGGAGAGAGAGAGATAGAGACAGAGAGAGACAGAGAGAGAGAGAGAGAGAGAGAGAGAGAGAGACAGAGAGAGAGAGAGAGAGAGAGAGAGACAGAGAGAGAGACAGAGAGAGACAGAGAGAGAGAGAGAGAGAGAGAGAGAGAGAGACAGAGACAGAGAGAGAGAGAGAGAGAGAGAGAGAGAGAGAGAGACAGAGAGAGAGAGAGAGAGAGAGAGAGAGAGACAGAGAGAGAGAGAGAGACAGAGAGAGAGAGAGAGAGAGAGAGAGAGAGACAGAGAGAGAGAGAGAGAGAGAGAGAGAGAGAGAGAGAGAGAGAGAGACAGAGAGAGAGAGAGAGAGAGAGAGAGACAGAGAGAGAGAGAGAGAGACAGAGAGAGACAGAGAGAGAGAGAGAGAGAGAGAGAGAGAGAGAGAGAGAGAGAGAGAGAGAATGGGATCCTCTCTTAAGCATCCAGCCCTACATGCAAGTCCCTGCTCAGACCAGATCATTACCCAACAAGGATGAATGGTCATAATTACCAATTAGCATATTTTCACTGCTCAGCTAATAAACGCTGATCTTGGGGGTGTTGCTGTTTTGCGTCAGGTTAGCTCAAGGGCTTTCGGTTCACGCACACCTGAGAGTGGAACCCATGGAGAGATAAGTGCATAACTTAATTTCTGAATAATTACATTGTTAAGACGTCAACCAGTTCAATCAGAGTGGTTTTCAGCGAAACCTGCTGCTCTCCAGAGTCAGAACTGTTCACAGTGGGTGTGATAGGAACCAGATGTCCAAAGCATTTAGCCTGTTAAAGCTCTCTCACAGGGACTTAATACATGGAAATAAGACAGGAATACACTGCCTGATGCCTGAGATTTCATGTTAAGATCATTCTGAGATCATAATCTGGCTTTAAATATATTTCAGATACACGCAGAGCAGAGAGGTACATAATGGCGCCACTGTTATATTATAAAACTCAGAAGACGTGCAAGTTCACTGATCATTACAGTGTAAATAAAACTGCTATATTTCAGTTGTAAACACCATGACCCCTGGTTTCCATCACCACCGCTGCAAAGAAATCTCAAGTTGGAAAGTTTCTCAAATGGCTTCGCAATTTAATATTTGAATTATGCAGAGATTATGGGGAAAATACAAGTATAATTCCCCTTTAAACATCCATTACGAGCACAGTTGAGAGACATTTATTTCTTTATATTGAGAAAAAATCTGAACACACTGTCTCTGACATTTCAGGGATGTATATTGTCTTTTGAAAATAAAGAGAAAGTGAAATGGATTATCAACCATCAAAAAACAGGCATCAGTAAAATAGACACATTCACCTATTTAGATTCAAAGCCTGAGAGAATGGGACTCCTAACAACCACCTGGAAGAGCTGGTTGACACCAAAACTGCCCCATCAGATAAACAGCACTGAAAGCTTTGATCTCTGAGAGAGAGGAGAACATCAAGCTGCTTCAGATCTGAAAACATCCACAGGAGTTTCTGTCCATCCTTCCACTGTGAGAAGACCACTCAGCGCTGTGGGTCTGAAAGGACGTGTAGCTGATCAAGAAGAACCTCACTGAGAAAAGGAGACGGACACATCAAACAAAGAAGCTGAGCAATGGACTGACCACCCCAGAGTCCAGACCTCAGCACCACTGGCTGTGATCCTAAAAGAAAAAAAAACTAAAAGAAGGTTTAATGAAAAGAATGGAAGATGGAATGAAGGGAAAGAGAGACTCACTGAACACTGAAAACCTCAATATGATATTTCATGTCATTTTTCCTTTAAATTTATGTCCTTGTACTGTCGCTTTTTGGAATGGAAGAAGAATCACATTTAAAATGATGGTTCTTCAAGGGCTCTTTAGTAAAGAAAATGGATTGATATAGAACCATGAGCGCTCAAAGAAGAAATTGCATGATCAATTTGTTTTCATCATGAATTCGTTCTTCAGATTGAGAGAGAACGTGCTGCACTCTCAGTAATAAAGGTCCTAAATTGTCTCCGGGGCAGTTCCTCTCCTGTCACTGGGGGGCCCTCAGGGCTCCATCTCAGTGCCTTTAGTCAGAGAACATAACTGAACCATAATCCACTGAAATGATCTGTTCTGAGCTGTACTGACTCCACACACCCCGCCTCGCCTCGCCTCCAGGCTTTTACTCTACTGCTCTGTTTTAAAACATTCGGTTATGAAAAGGAACAAATACCAACTTTTCACCTGGAGAACCTGATTTAGGCTCCACAATCAGACCTTAGAACCACTGAATCTTGATGAACAGAAAATGTACCTGCACAGAACCTTCATTTCTAATAGTGTGTACATGGTTCTGCATAGCACCAAAAAGGGTTCCTTTATTTATTGTGTCAGGCCTGCTATAATAAACAAACCATTTTTAGTGCTATATAGAATCTTTTTCAGAAAGCATATACAGAGAACCGTAAATCTACAGTGCATTTTCCAAACCCTTCAATACACAAAAGGTTCTTTATAAGGAGAGCATTATTCAAAGAACCCTTGAAGAACCCTCATTTTTAAGTGTGATACTCTCTGATCTTCCCACAGTGCTGTACATTCTAATAGGATCTCGGAGAGAATGCAGGACGTTTCCTGCACACACAGGGTTATTATAGCGACTGTGAAGCTGCTCCGGTTCTCCACACCGAACACTTTCCCTCTCAGACCAGCAGCCTTAATGTAACTGTAAATACTGCACTGCTGCACTGAGTCTGGGACACATGCATGCATGAATGAACAAATGTGGTTAATGAGAGCATTTGTGTTCCCACTCACCCCCTCTCCCACTCCCACCCTGTGTGTGTGTGTGTGTGTGTGTGTGTGTGTGTGTGTGTGTGTGTGTGTGTGTGTGTGTGTGTGTGTGTGTGTGTATGTGACTCCCATTCAGCAGCTGTGTGTTTCCCAGGCTGCACAATGGGTCCTGCCCGCCGCGCCACTTGCAGGGTTTCTAAGTGCCACAACTGTGAGCATTCACAGGTCTGAGTGGGGTCCATCCCCTCTCCTCAGGCTCAGAGGGCCACTGGGCTACCGGGCAAGGCCACCACGTCCTGACCACATGCCTGTTCCGCTGGCAGGGGGTCTCCCCAAAACTCACTACTAAGATATGAACCTAATGAAAAGCCACAAAGTCAGTACAGAATGTTAGGGATGCACCGATACGGAATTTCTGGGCGTTGATAACGACAACTCATGGCTGATAATGATATTTACATATTTATAACATTACCATCGATTTTTATTCCTCTGCATCTTGCATGGGCTGAAGATTTCTTGAGGAGCGGACCAATAGAAAATGTTTCAAAATCACTCGGTCTAAAACTTAAATTAAGAAAGTGTTTTTTTTTCCCTTATTACATGTTTTTCTTTGGACAGCAACAATATATAAAAAGCAGTAAGTATAACAAACAGGTTAAGAATCTTTTATACAGTTATAGAAAACACGGAAACACACACAAAGCTCAGATTCCACACACTAATACAGTTTAACTAGTTAGATTGTAAGTTTATTAGACCACACTCTCAATGCCTGAAGGTTAATAATGACAGCCTTTGTAATGGCCTAAGGCCCGTTTAACCTATGACCACCCTGTGACCAGCCATAACAGCTGTAACTCCTGGGTCACACCTTAAAGGAAAGGAGGCGTATCAACTGATCTGCTCGCTACCAATGACCGACATTTCAACAGTCAACAGGTGAGTGAGGAAGCTCACATGGTGCATCACCGACCTTGGTTTAGCGCAAAATAGTGCCAGGAAATTACATACGCTATTATTTATGCTTTATTTATGAACACATGATGCTAAAAGCCTGATCATTTATGTTAAATAAACAAAACAACCTAGAGAGAATTATGTGGGTTATAAATAAATCACAGCAATCAGACAAGTGTAATGGGCATGTTTACATTTCTGTTCATTTTAAATTATTATTATATTTTAATGTAATCTATGCCTTCTAACAGCACTGTTAACTGCGCTCTTCAAAAAGCGAAAGCACAAAAAAAAACACCATTTTTGAGAGTGAATTTCAACAAATTTTCATAAATTCTGCATAACCCAGCTGTTAAGATGTAAACAGAGCGGTTCTGAGCGGTTTGGTGTGAAACGCTCTGTTCTAGATAAACTTACAGAGTCAGAGCTGCTCACAGTGGTGGTGATGGGAACCAGACGTCCCTCTAAAAGATCCTCACAGAAAGTTCCTACATGAACTGGTTCTGAATTCCCTGCCTGATGACTGAGACGCTGTATTATGAGTTTTGCTTTATGTTTTTGAGAATTTTAAAATCCATGCACAGTGAAGAGACACACGCAGGATGTTATGAGAAGTTCCCAAATAAAACTTCTTCCACTATTTTACTTTAACATCAAGATTAAATATAATAATTCAATTCTGCAGACATTTGAGGAATAAAGTGGGATTCCACTAATGCTTTTAAGGTCTTTAATGAAAATGCTGAGGCTGGACAGAGATCTCGACTGTTGCTGCAGAATTGGAGTGTTTTATGTTTAGTTTTAAAACTGTGTAAAGACCTGTGATGTAAGGTCAGGTTCAGCGTCTGGGGGAGAAGTCAAGCTTTCAGCTCTTGAAATACCAAATCTAACGTGTGTTCCTGGCCACTTCCATTTCCACCCCTGCTGTCTTCTCTCTAGTGAAAACACACTCACCTTGCTCTCCTCCACCCTGACCGAGTCCAGCAGGTAGTGCAGGAGCTCCTGACTGTCCTGCTGCTGGTAGCCCTTAAAGCGCGGAGCCCTGCGGAGAGGAGGACAGGGAATAAAGTCCTGCTCCACAAACAACACAGTAAACACTTCAATACAGCCCAAAAGAAGACAAGCCCCTCACTGTCACTCACACACACACACACACACACACACACACACACACCACATCTACAAGCACACAGCAGGAAGAATGTCCATTCTATGAGCTCAAGGCCTTTCCTCTGTTTCTGCATTCGGAAACCCTCCAGGTTTTAGTCCCTTACAGCGGCTATTATTCTACTGCTGACAGCTTTCTTTCAACCAGCTGAGGTCACACACACACACACACACACACACACACACATCTAGATTAAAGCAAGAATAAAAAAAAAAAACCTATTGAGTAGGATACTTACATTTCTGCCACCGCAGAGCACCAATACTAATCCTATCTAACACAACTACTCAATAGCTGCTTATAATAATCATACAGTTCTTTGTCTTCTAGCAAAGGCAGCATTTTAAGTCACAAATAAAACACTAAACATATGAATGAACAGCACTGGGACATATGAAATGTGGCCTGTGCAGACGTGTGCACTTTCCCGTCAGGATCAATAAAGTTCTGTCTGTCTGTCCATCTGGAACACAACCTTGTTTCTGCACTCTTTGTCCATTTTGTCAGACCACCACCACTTCTTGAAAAACCCAGTGTCGATGGCTGTCTAAGGCTTTAGACCAGAGGTCACTAATAGGCACACCACTGTCCGAGTCCGGATCCAGATCCGTGATTGAAAGAGACGAAACCTACAGTAAACATGCATTTGTGCAGTGAGCTGCAGCTCTAGCTGGTCGCGATTAATCAGACGCAGAAGAGCTGGAAGTTTGAACAGGACAGTCTTCTGCACAGCCCTGAGCTGCTCACAGTGGACGGTGCGTTGCCATGCTGGAGATAGTGGAGTCATGCCCCCTGCTTTTTAACTCCCCAGGAACTCTCTCCTTGGACTCTCCCCTGTCCACCTTGGGCCAGATGTTAGCCAGATGCTGCAGCCAGATGCTAGGCTGTGGCCAGAGCTGCAGAAACCTGTTGTGCAGCCCCAGCCGTGCAGGGCCAGCTGGTGTGGTGTTATCCACAGACGTTAGAATTAAAGAGAGGCCAGAAGTATGCTACACATTCCGGTTCCACATTTCAGTTCTCTGAGTCTCACTTAGTTTCTAAAGCTAAACAGTACCTAGTCACATAACCTAGACTGGGTGATGTCAAGGCGGAGCAGCTCAGCATGGCGACCACCACAGTCACCACATCATATTATAATTAAATCTTTAATGACGGTTTCCTTTTTCAAAGCCTTTAAATAAATTTTGACGTTGGATGCCTGTTAACTGTAAACATATATAACAAACACATATCTATTATTTTGGCCATGAGACTCACTGGCTTAGTGGTCGGGGTGAATCTGCTGCTGTTAAAGAAAATAAGCCACATCAACTTTAAGAAACCCCAAAAGGTGTGAGAGTAAATTCTTTACAATAATAGCAATACTTAAAATTACATCCTTGGGTTTAAGAGAGAAATATCTGAGCAGAACTCGGAATTTCTTCAGTAAAAGCTGTGTGTGTGTGTGTGTGTGTGTCTAAGTAATCGCACGGATGGTCAGGCAGTTTGGGTTGATGAATTCTGACTGTTTGACCGGCGCAGGGTGGCCAAGCATGGAGATGAAGCTCCTGCCACCTGCTTTAACACAGGCCACATTCCCTCCCTTCATCCCTCTGTCTTTCTATCCCTCAATCCCTTCCTCCTCCACTGTGTCTGTCCTCTCTCTCCCTAATAGAGCTCTGCCCAGGGGGCACTTCATTGGGGGTCAAACCGCAGCA
>NC_051229.1:39848098-39850598 GCF_015220715.1 Pygocentrus nattereri | reverse complement strand
CAAGACACAAGCCGTCGCAAACAGACCTTACACGGCTTCTGACACTATAAAAATGGACAAAACAGTCTATGATGCAAAATAGAAACTCACATAAGCGTGTCTGTTTGAGATTCGAGTATTCGTCTGATGTAGAGCTATGGCGTCCCTCTTTAGGCAAAAGCACTGTTGCTGCACAAAAACTAGCACCAAGCAGGGGAGCAACTCCATAATAAGTACAACACCATTTCCAAAAAAAGTTGGGACGCTGTGTAGAATTTAGTTTTTTGAAAAATGTATGCCCATTTTGAATTTGATGCCAACAACACATTCCAACAAAGTTGGGACGGAGGCCTGTTTACCGCTGTGTTCCATCATCTCTTCACTCTGTAAGTGTTTGGGAACTGAGGAGACACTTCTGTAGTTTAGAAAGTGAAATGTTTTCTGTTCTTGTTTAATACAAGAATTTAGCTCCTCATCAGTTTCAGGGTCTCCTTTGTTGTATTTTTCATTTCATGATGCACCAAATGTTCTCAGTGGTCACAGATCTGGACTACAGGCAGGTCAATTTAGCACCTGGACCTGAACTAAATACAGAGCAGTGCTGCTGTAATACATGCAGAATGTGGTTTGACATCGTCTTGCTGAAATAATCAAGTCCTTCTCTGAAAAAGACGTCGTCTGGACGGCAGCAGATGTTGATAAAATATGGTTATATCATTCAGCTTTAATGGGGCCTTCACAGATGAGCACGTCACCCAGGCCATGTGCACTAATGCCCCCCTAAACCATCATGAATACTGGCTTTAGACCTGAACACTGACAACAAGCTGAGTGGTCTTCAGCCCGGAGGACACAGTGTCCATGATTTCCAAAAAGAATTTCAAATGTTGATCCGTCGGACCGCCGGACGCTTTTCCACTTCCCCTCAGTTCATTTTAAATGAGCTCTGGCCCAGAGAAGGTGGCAGCGTTTCTGGATCCTACTTATATATGAATTTGTGGCTGCATTGATGAACTGTTTTTACATACAGTGGTTTTCAAAAGTGTTTTGGGTGAAGAAGAACATTGATTTCTGACTTTGAATATTTACTGAATACTGGTTTGCAATAAAAGACTTACCCTTTACTAGACTTTTACACTGAAAATTGCACTTGATTTAAATGTGTACTTTTCAGCATGAATAGAATGTGCGACCAACACAATTTAGGCTTCTGATTTTCTTTGGAATAGCTGTCTTGATGTAATATATTTCATTCATGTGCAACACATTTGAAACAAGCAAATTCAACGCATGTTTTTTTTTTTCTTCTTCTTCTTAGTGTTGGCTTAAAAAGACACAATGCTCAATTACATCACTCAGCTTTTATTCACTACCCCACTCAACCGGCACTGAAAAGAACAAACACTCATTCACAAAGCACATATACATAAGAGGCCAACACCAATCAGATACACGTATGGTCTATATGCCCTCATCTTCATAAACCATACAAACTAAATAACTAGCCTTCATGCTTATCCATAGATTCAGTAATAGTCATGAGAATAACATACCAGAGCTGACAAAGGATGACATTGGAACATGAAAATGCCCACTAGTCAGATCTATATATGGAATGTAAACCATTTGAGGTCTATAGCTATTGCTGTAGCTTTGCCACATTGTTGTACAGTCATTAAATAACCGTACAGTGAGCTTTATAATGGTTTACACTTGCATGCAATTTACATTCTGTATAGGCGGGCTCACACCTGCATGTCTGACTTTTTTCTGTTAATTTATTTTGATGCCAAAAAAAAAAAGGGACAAAAACACAATGCATGTAAAGGACATTACTTCTTTGTGCAAAATAAGATGCACACAACTACTTTTCATAATAATATTCCCTCATCTACTTACAAACACAGTTGTGGTGTGCATGGACAGCTTTTCTCTGCTTGTCGGTCTAACAAGTGACTCATTATGAGCCATTATTCTTATGAAACTGCCAGACTAAATGTACTCTTACATTGTACATGACGTAAATACAAATAGTTAAAGTATAAACAGTTTCTCACACAAGTGAGTTCACCCCTCACATTTCTGCAAATATTTTAGTCTAGTGGATATAATTCAATTAAATTCAATTCAACTTTGTCATTATACAATACAGGGTAGTACAGTATAACGAAACACTATGGGGCTACTTTTCCAGTGCAGTAATAAAAGATGCATAGTAAACAGTGCAAAGACAAAAGACAGTAAAAGACAGACAAAATGTGCATGGCTAGTAGGTACAGGCGTCGAACGTAGACAAGATGTGCATAGACAAGTGTTACAGGTGCACTGGACATATAGACAGTTAGTGCATAGTCAGATATTCAAGTGTATCAGGTATAGAGACAGAAATGTGCTGGTGAACTGCAGTATAGTACATTAAATGCAGAAGTACTATTGGTAAAAAAAGAGATGGAAACAGTCATCTGTATATAAAGTGTACAGTGCAGGTACAGAGTAGCAGCATAATGTTCAGGTAACATCT
>NC_051229.1:39828098-39835598 GCF_015220715.1 Pygocentrus nattereri | reverse complement strand
AGCTGGTGTGTTGAAATGATGTAGAAAATTAAAAATCAACAAAAATGGAGATATATGGTTTTGGCTGGACAGTGACGATATGCTTGTGCTTTTTTTTGCTTTAAACAAAAACATTTAAACTGTTTAAACATTTGAAAAACTGACAGAAACAAAAATGTAAAATGTTTTAATTAAAGTGCCAAAATCTAACGTAATACAAAACCTGAACGGTAATAGAAATGAGGAAAAAACACACCCCACACTCCCTGCTCAGCAGAGACACATCCAAAAAGTCTGAGCAGTAGCAGAACAACAGTGAATCAAACACATCTGCGTCCTTTAGCTTACATGCCTAACGTTAGCTAATGTGATAAAACTCTTAGCTAATGTGATAAAATCATATAAATAATAATATTTAAGCTATTACTGTAAACACCTGTGCTCTTTAGACACCACTGACGTTTACGGCTGTACGTTTACAATTACAGCATTTAGCAGATTTAACTCTCATCCAGAGTTATTTACAAAAGTTCCTGTTTTCATGGAAACTTTGAATTATTATCCTCATGTAAATTTCCACTGGGAGCAGTCTTTGCCCCTCCCACATCAACAACCGAAGTTCTCTGGAGGCGGTAACGCAGATCTATTGTTACTATCCTGCAGCCACAATCCGACATGATTGATAAAAATCCATCTGATGTACAACTGATAGTGTGCTAAACTTGTTTCCATGGTTACAGTGTGCACAACTACATGGTCACAATGCACCCACATCCATGATTACACTACATCTATTTTCATAGTTACACTATACTCACTCCTATCGCTACACTAGACCCGTCTAAACGGTTACGATACACCCATTTCCACGCCTCCTCTGGGAGTTCAGAGACGATTCCCAGTTACTGAATTCCCAGTTGCTGTCATAGTGAAAAAATCCTGAAAACTCCAGAAGTACTAGAAAGCGATGAAAGTACTAACACTACTGAAACCCAATCCAAGTCCTACATATTTTACTTTTTTCTGGTCCACTGATGTCTTTTGTGTCTGTTTATGTTCCAAAATCAGTCTAAATTACAACTAACAACTAAAGTTACAACTAAAGTTGTTACCGTCCCCTTAAAACTGACAATGACCTCTGATTGGCTACCTTGTATTGTGTCTCATCCAAAAACGCCATGCAGGCTGAAACACTCCATCTAACTCCACTGCGAGTGGGTGGAGCTAAATGGCTGTAGGCAGATATACAGATAAATTGTCAAAAGGACTGTTGAGCTTTCATACGTGGGATGCATAGACTGGGTCAGGAACAGTACGTTTAGAGACTTTAATGCTGTTTACAAACCGAATTAAACTCATATTCCCAAAAAGTTTGGAAAATTTGTTTTCTATAATACAAGTCTAGTGACCGCAGGTACCCCAAAGAAGAAACCTAATAAACTCCAGGAAAAGCATCAAAATCATCAGACTGGCCATTAAAAGTTCTAGCCTGTTATGAAATCTGAATTTGTACTACTGTACCTACAATATGTCAGCATAAAAGAGCCTTTTGTTTCGTGGATATTTGACTTCAACTCTCAGCCTCTTCAGCCAGTCAGTCTTTCTTGGTTAGAAAGTTTCTTCTAAATAATGTTTTGACAGTTTTCCTTTCCAAACTGTTCTCATGCACCATCACTAATACTTATATGTGATACTGTTTTTAATACAGCAAACAGAAAAAAAGAAGAAAACATGCATGAAATATTTTGAAAATGACCCGCACCCTTTGATGGGGAGTGTAAATAAAGTTGTGCAGTGCAGGCTGCAGGAGTCTCAATGTAGGTGTGAATAAAGTGGCAAACACATATGGGCAGGTGTGTGCGCCTGGTGCTAGCAGGGAGCAGCCAGTCAGCAGCACCTTCCGTCCAGTCTAGCCCAGGGCAGACATCACTGCTAATGCCTGAGGCTGGTCAACGCCATGCTTTTTCAGTCATGTAGAGGGTTACCATGGCAACAATCAGGGTGTGTGGTCAGCGAAGGTACAGGACTATGTTGAACTTTTCTCTGTGAGGGTGAGTAGTGTTTTATAAAGCTGCAGCAATCAAATGTTTGGGTACATCTACTCATGAATGGTTTTTCTTCATCTGTACTACTTTTGATTCTTCAGTAGCTCTAATTAGCACTGATGCAGCTTTGCACACACTTGAGATTCTCTCTGATAGCTTCTCAAGGAGCCGCCCGGGGTCTTCTGGGCACATTTTGCTTGGATTGTCTCCATAGAACAGCACTGCCAATAGAATGGGATGCTGTGAAGCAGCCGCACAGGTCACCATGCACAATGGCAAAAGGGGTATAAAGCCCCTAAGCATTGGGCTGTGGAGCACTGGAACTGTGTTCTGTGGAGGGATGGAGCTCCATCCACTACCTTTGGGATGAGCTGGAGTGCCCCAGGACTGACCATTTAATGCCAGGACCTGACCTCTTTAATGCTCGTGTAGCTGAATGCAATCAAATTCTCACAGCGATGTTCTAACATTTAAAGCCTTCCCAGAAGAGCAGAGACTGCTGTAAAGAGGGACAAATTCCTTATTAACACCCTTTCAAAAGAAATACTGGATGAGCAAGTGTCTAAGAACCTTTGGTCGTACAGTGTGTCTCTATCATCTAAACAAATCCTGAGAACTTGAACATACAAATTTATGTAACGTACGCATCTCTAAAACGGTAAGTTTACAGGGGGGAGGCAAAAACATCCTTCGGAATTAATTTAAATTAAAGCTAATTTTAAATTAAATTAAATTTAAATTAAAAATTAAAGCTAATTTTATTCCAAGTAATTTTGGATCCTTTCTATTCGTTCAGCTTTCATGAAATTTTCACACAATGTGAAGAGCAGCTGCTGTGTTCAAATCATGTAGAAAAAATAAAACACAAACATAATAAAAATTAAAAGCTAAAATGGAGCTTGGTTTGACCCTGAGTATGAGCAGACTACCAAAATCCACAATAATTTGGTGTATATTCTTCCCATACGCCGTGATTTTGCATGGTCATTTGAATCAGTCATCGATAACGAGCGTCACTTCTTACTGAAATGAGATGTAAAGCCTGAATAATCACTTAGCTGACCTGCAAAAATTATGTCCATGGCCGACTCACACCGGATTAAAATCAAGTTTGCTGGTCTTATGACGGACCTCCCCAGGGTCAAACTAATCCAGGCTGAATATGGCTTTGGTCTGTTGGTCTATCTTCATTTCATATAAACAAACCCTTCATGGTCTCGTCACACAGCACTCTATTAATCCTGTAATGAACCCACAGTGCTTTCTTACTTCTGGCAGAGTTGGCTGAAGAGGATTTTTGGGGAGACCGGCCCTTTCCCAGGCTCTTTCATGCTGTGGAGGAACAGGAACATGGCCGAGGTCAGGGGTTCAGGACCAGACAGGGTTACCGTCAGTGGCCCCTGGACAAACACACAACATGCACATTTAAGTACAAGCAAAACAAAATGCACTCATAACTGCTTTAAACTTTAACTTTATTTTTAAACGAAGTCATGTCCACACTGGACAATCACCCTGATTCATCAAAGCCGTGTAAAACGAGCGCAGATTTGACTCTATGAAGAACTCTGCATCAGAAACTTCCATACAATGTAGAAACGAGCAGAGACTTGAGCGCAGATGAAGAACTTGCCTCAGTGTGTGACGCTGGCCTTCTAGTGCCTCTTTTACATTTCATTTACAAAAAGCAGCGCTTTTATTTATTATTTAGTAAATCATGTAGATATTTTAGTGGGGAGCAAGCACAACAACAGCATTCAGAGTTCTATGAGGCAAAGTCTGTGTTCACAGGCGGAGTTTGAGGTCAATTGCTCCCCCTACAGACAGAACTTTGTACTATTAAAATTACAACAACAGGAAAGAATAAAATATAAAAGATTGTGTGATTGTGTGAAAGTGATTGTGTAGTGTGATTATTTTCCTAGGATAACCTATTTGGTTGCTGTATTATTACAGTGTACAGAGTTGCTTCTGTACTAGCTGTGTTTAGTATCTTCTGTTTTTTGGCCAGCGTCAGTAGCATAAAACTAAGAGTGTGATAAGTCTTTAAATGGAACATTTACAGCTTAATCACATTCACTTGTATTTTTATTATTGGTATTACACATAATCTTGATAAAAGCTCTAGATATACGTGGAGCAGTCGTGGGCTGGAATTTAGGGAACCAGCATTGTGGCCGGTGGGTTGGCGGTTTGATCCCCTGAGCCGACAGGACGTGACTGAAGTGCTCTTGAGCAAAACATCTAACCCATAAATGCTCCCCAGGTGCCACAGATAGGGCTGCCCACTGCTCCGGGCAAGTGTGCTCACTGCCCCCTAGACTGTGTGTTCACTAGTGTGTATGTGGAGTTTCACTGCATGGATGGGTTAAATGTGGAGGTGAACTTTCCCCATTGTAGGTTAATAAGGGTCACGTAATCTTAATATAACCACAAATCAAGCACTTCTTCGGGTTGTTAAGCATCTATGCTCAAATTTACACCCACTCCAATCAGACTGACTGAACAATAACCAAAGAAGAACCCTTCAGATTTGATCATATGCAACATTAATGAATAAAGGCCATTATTTCCTCTGGAATCTAAGAAACTATGAGGCCTTTTGCCAAGCAGCAGGATGTAGGAGACGGCGGAACTGTACCAGATTGGTCTCTGGAGGGGGACAGATCTTCAGTTTGTGTCCTTTGTCCTTCACCTCCTGGATGAGGTCGTTGAGCATGTGCGTCTGAGAAAGGTTCTACAAAACAAAAACACAAAGATGAAAAATAGGGTTAAATATAAAAGGTAGCTACAGCTGAGCTTATTACCAGCTTACACTTGTGTTTCTGTATTAAATTCTAATCAAATTCCCTTTCAGACATAAATGTTATGTTTCTGCTGTCCCATGACTTTTAGCATGTCAGGGTAAAAGAGAAATTCCTTCACACTGTGCATGTTTTTAAATGATTGGCCTGCATTTCCAAAACAGTTCAGTGAAATTTAACCACATATATATATATATATATTTTTTTTTGGTTGTACTTTTGTTCAAAAGACAGAGAAATAAAAAAAATGTAAATGTAAAGGGTCGGTATGTTTAACATAAGGAATAGCCAACATTGAACACATCAGGTACAATATTCATGGCTTTTTTTTTTTTTTAACAGAACCACTTTATAAAAGTGACCGAACAATCGTGTGTCACCATGAATAGCATCACAGTTTTGATGATCTACTGCTTTCAAAGTTATTCATTTGAACTTTGTATCCTCATATGCGAATCCACATGGCATTGACTGTATAACTCGGCTTTACCCCAGTAATTTCCAGCTTTCAAATGTAACTATAGACGTGGACTCTGAAGTTAGTCTTCTACTCTTTCTTTGTTACCTCCAGCTTTTCCATCTCATCCAACTATCTTTCCTTTCAGACTTCATTGTGACTCATCATGCTTCTACAATTCCTCTGCATATGAGGTGCTCTCGCCTTACAGTGCTTTAACTATTATAAACCTATATTATTTTTAGCACACAGTGAAGAAAATCTCTTTAATATGTTTCGCTGAATGGATAAATGAAGACCTTCACCAGATCTCTGGAGACTAGACAAGACTTTCTGTACATCTCGCTCACGAGTTGTGGCCTTTACAATATGCCCAAAATAAGAGAATCACTAAATCCACCTCAATCGCCAGATTTCACACAGAAGTCCCTGACTGACCATCTCACTTTTGCTTAATACTTTCAGGAAATAATATAATAATACCCCAACAGGTAGCCTGTAAAATGTTAGTCTTGTATCTTCAGTTGTTTCTAAGAAAGTGGACGTGGCCTTAATTTTTTCCATTAAAATAAGTGTTATGAATAAAAGTCATCTAGCTTTTGAACTACAGTGGACAAATGCTTGATATATTCAGGAATCATCCTTTAGTTTAAGGTGTGCTTAACCACCAAAGCAGAACACAGAGACATGCATGCTTGACAGGATATGGTTTGTTTTTTGATCCAGATTTTCTATTTTTGGCTTTCACAGTCTAATAATTGCTCATATCAAACAGGTGTGTATTAAAGCTTCAGCACTATAAATTTCATATTTATAAAACAAAAGCATTGATTCAGTCTGGTGACCTGCTGCCATTTCACATGGATCAATCCCATCAACATCTTTCAATGCATTTCAATGCACTTGAGATGGTCTGGAACTTTTTTTTTTTTGCTTTTTTTTACTGCCACCCCCACCCCATACATAGCCTTTTTCCTAAATTTGAAATTCGAAGAGATTTCTATGCACCAAATGCTGCGTGAATCATGAATACATTTGTATGAATTTGACTCGCATTATTAAAATCAGATTCAATGACAAAAAAAAAATAATAATAAAACGTCCTACTTATTTGACTGGCCAAAGAGTTTGAATCATATTGTTTTTATTTGCTAGTGGCAGCGGCTACATGAATTTATGGTTCTTTAGGGAATGAGATTTGAGAGAAAAGGCTTTTAAAACAGTTTAAATAAGCTCCACATGGGGTAAAGTAAAGAACAGTAAATAAGAGAAACATGTATTCTAAAGCTGTCAACCGATCACCACCTAGTGGTGACTTGGATCAGATGCCGGGTGAAAATAACGGACAGATCTGGCAGACCCAAACGAGTTGTGAGGGTTTGTTGGGAACGTCTAGCAGAGGAACCTACCAGAAAGATCTTCAACTCCCACATCCGACAAAGCTTTGACCGCATACCAAGGGAGGCCAGTGACATTGAGTCTGAGTGGGCCCTGTTCCGTGCCTCCATTGTCGATGCAGTGGATCGGAGCTGGGTTGTAGGTGCCTGTCGTGGCGGCAATCTCCGAACCCGTTGGTGGACACCTTGGGCAAAGGAAGCCGTCAAGCTGAAGAAAGAGTCCTATCGGGCTTGGTTGGCTTGTGGGACTCTGGAGGCAAAAGATGGGTACCAAAGGGCCAAGCAGGTTGTGGCTTCGGCAGTTTCTGGGAGGAGTTTGGTGAGGCCATGGAGAAAGACTATCGACAGGAACCGAAAAGGTTCTGGCAAACCGTCAGGTCCGTAGGAGCAGAAAGCGGTTCCCGACCAACACTGTATACAGTGGAGCTGGGGGCCTGCTGACTATGACAGGGGACGTCATTGGACGGTGGAAGGAATACTTCAAGGATCTTCTCAATCCCACCAACGATCCTTCCCTAGAGGAGGCAGAGCTTGGAGATCCGAGTGAGGGTCCATCCATCACTCAGGCTGAGGTAGCCAAGGTAGTTGGAAAACTCCTTGGTGACAGAGCACCGGGGGTGGATGAGATCCGCCCAGAATTCCTGAGGGCTCTGGATGTTGTAGGGCTGTCTTGGCTGATACGACTCTGCAACATCGTGTGGACATCTGGGGTGGTCCCCCTGGAATGGCAGACGGGGTGGTGGTCCCTCTTTTTAAGAAAGGGGACCAGAGAGTGTGTTCCAACTATCGGGGGATCACACTTCTCAGCCTACGCGGTA
>NC_051229.1:39820598-39823098 GCF_015220715.1 Pygocentrus nattereri | reverse complement strand
AGTTGCCATCAGCAGCTAGAGCAGCGAGAGTCAGCAAAAGACTCAAAATCCTGGCTTCATCAACCAGGTGTGTCTTTCCTCTCGTTTTCCTTACCATCATTGTGTTTTCTCTCTTTCCTCGGGTGAATGCTTACCTTCTACACTTGGTTAATAGCCTCATTAAAACTGGCTGTAAGAGTGTGTTCGGAGCCTTGTTTTAACCTTTTAAACTCCTCAGAACCACCAGCACTTCATCATGTTCTTCATAACGTTCATACTCCATAAGCTCCATTCAGAAGCTGGGCGTCGTGTGAGGCTGTAGCTCTTCTCTCCAGTCTAATAGACGGTGACGTCATTTTAAACCCTTATAATAAAAGAAGCTAAACTCAGTTTGTTTTTCTACTGAAAGTCGACCCGTTTTTCCCCAAATCTGGGCTCTAAACTATAAACAGACGGCGTCTCTTCAGTGATCTGCTCTGGAAACATCACTTTTAGAGAACAACACAAAGAGCGGCGGAGATTTTTGGCTTTCAGCAGTGAATTCTAAGCATGTAGTGAAATGTGGAGATCATAAAGCATTTTCATTTAGAGGGGAACTTCTACCAAAAAAAAAAAATAATAATAATAATAATAATAATAATAATAACAATAATAAAATAAAATTACATTTATTTAATGGAGTTATTTAATAATTTGCCTTACGATTTGGTCATAAAAATTCACATGCACAAACCAAAACATTCCCTGGAGAATAAAAGGCTAAACTGGATGAGCAGTTTTAAGCCATCTCTAGTGATATACCTCTGATACAATTCACCACAAATCAAATCAGCAGGAGTAAATTAAATTCAATGAACTTTCAGTTAATAATATCAGATCAATCGAATTGCATCATATTCAAATTCAGCCACTTGATTGCATGCAAACCCTTTTGATAAGTCAGCTCAGAAAGGTTTTCTTTTTGAGCGTACAGGCGACCTCTGCATCCACCCATGTGAGCCTGGCCCATCTACAAAGCCTTAACCGTGTCTGCGCTATCGCACACCCCTCTCCTCCTTCAGTCCCTCTTTACTGCATCTTCCGCAAGCAGCACACCTTCAAAAGCGGCATGTCAGTTTGAATGCAACCCTCCTGAAGTGTCGTGTCCTGATACTTCAACATACAATTACCCAGGCCCTGCAAAGCCGCAGCATAAATGCGAGCAAAAAGTCTTTGCGCTGTTGCCCCGACCAAATCCAGACCCTCTCTGACCAACTTTCTACATGATGCCATGTGCCTTAGTCGAAGCCGCCAATACTAGACCCTTGCTGACCTCAGCATATTTACTGCAGTGGTCAAACAAGCTTTCAATACACAAGCCAAACACTTTTTAAGTGGAGAGAAGGAAGACAACTGGAATGCACCATGAAAAAGAGAAATTCCACATTGAATGTCTCAGTATTTCTTTTCCAGGTTCAACACACATTCCACGTTCCTCCGCTTCTTTTTCAACTCAACCCCCCTCCCCACCCCTGTATCTATTGCCTTTATTGAGAGACGAGCCAAGGTCAGCGCATCTCCTCCGATTTAGAAAGTAAATTGCTTTCCACCAGGTGCAGCAATTCCCACAGGCCCACAGGTTTATGCAGATCTGTGACAAAACACCCAAAGTTGGCTACCGCTCGACCCAATCTGAAGCCTCTAATCGCAATGCCACACCGTGAGGCGGATTGAGGGGACCAGCTCAGCGGCCGTGGAGGAGGAGATTCTCATTTACGATTCCTCAGGAAATTATTTAGTGCAAGAAATCTCAAATTTCACCTTTCGATTTAACTATTTCAATTAAATCCAGAACCATGTTTAAAAACAGTCCAGCCACACAACGCAACACGTATGATTTATTCAATTTTAACCACATCCATTTTCCATTTCATCCCATTATGACAATTTATAAAAAGAACATATTTAGACCGTTATTAATAAACAAAGAGACGCTGTCACTGACGTAAAGCCTTACTGTTTTCTCATGAGTCCAGAGGTGCTTCATACCTCTTTATTTTATAATTTAAATAATTGACTAGGTAAACCAACGCTGAGCTCCAGTATCCATGTATTTTCAATTCTACACACTGTTGAATATTAAATACACACACACACCACATCATTTTATATATATATATATATATATATATATATATATATATATATATGGTTTCACACGTTCCTCAAGCACCCTCTGATACACAGTAGAATTCATGGTGGATTTTATGATGGTAAGCTGGCCAGGTCCTACTACAGCAAACCATGACACCTCCACCTCTATGCTTCACAGTTGGTATGAGGTTGTTTTTTTGGAATGCTATATTTGGTTTATGCCAAACATGTCTTCTGTCATGCATCTTACGGTCTGCTCTGGGGGTGAACTTGCTTGGACGGCCACACCTGGGCATGGTCACAGTTGTTTTGAATGTCCTCCACTTGTAAACAATTTTCCGAAGGGTGGAATGGCCGATATGAAATTCTTTTGAGATCTTTTGCAATC
>NC_051229.1:39763098-39815598 GCF_015220715.1 Pygocentrus nattereri | reverse complement strand
TATGTACGTTCCACGGTAATGATGATTTGGGTAGATTTAGTCCCACTTCCTACATTTTTATAAATATATAGGTATCAGCATGCTCAAACTAAATTTGTTGGGCCATTTACAACTGTAAAAAAAAACAAAAAAGGAAGCTTAGTACTGTTTGTTTTATCATCTACGTTCTTGGGTTTCATTCAGAAGTCGACTAGCTCCATGCACCTAAATAATCGATTTGAATTGTGGTGAAACATGAGCTTTCAACATGAACCGGATTGTTTCCTAAAGCCTGTGTCAAAGTCTGGAACACTGTAGATGCTTGAGATCAAAGGACAAACATTGGCCACCATGGATCCACAGTGAAAAACACACTCGGAGGACATCAGAGCACAAAAAAGACAGACATCTCAGCAGCTTTCAGTGTCGACTCAGTGAACAAGCTCACAGCCCGAGAATATCCTGATCTGAAGGATAGCTCGTCACGCTGAGCGGAGCAGGCAGTCATGAGGAAGGACGAGCAAAACCAAATGTCTTATTAATTTGTTAATTTGTTATAACCATGGGGCATGAAAAAACATGCTTCTCTGCCATCTGAGGCCAATGTCTTCATTCCTCTCACACACACACACACACACACACACACACACACACACACACCTCCTCAGTCCACGCCGGCCACAGTTTGGCCTACATAGAAAAGAAGAAACACCATGATGCACAAAATCAACAGCCATCATTCCCATACATACAATCCTGAATCACTGTTATAGAAAATACATCTTGATTTTCACGTTGTGTAAATTAGGGGGTGGTGCTACGGCAAAAATCATACCACGATGCTTCAAGATCTTCTCCTTGGATCACCACCTTACCATGGTGGTGAGGTTTGCGTGCCTACATGATCCTAGGAGCTATGTTGTCAGGGGCAAAAGCTCCTGGTAGGGTCTCCCAAGGCAAACAGGTCCCAGGTGATGGGCCAGATAAAGGGTGATCCAAAATCCCCATATGATGGCGATAGTCAGGACCCAGTCTCCCTCCCCCAGATTAGGGTTACCAGGCCTAGGGGAGGGTATCCTCGGCAAGCACCTGGTGGCCAGGTCTTTACCTATGGGTCCCGGCCAGACTCAGCCCAAATGAGCTACATGGGATCACTCTCTCATGGACCCGCCACCTGTTGCCACCTCGGCTACTGAAACTGGCTCTCGGAACACGGAACTGGCAGGGAAAGAGCCCAAGCTAGCGTATGAGGCTGAGAGATACCAACTAGATATAGTTGGGCTCACCTCAACACATGGCGGGGGCTCTGGAACAGACTCTCTCTAGAGGGGTTGGACTTTATTCCATTCGGGAGTTGTCCAGGGTGAGAGGCATCAGGAAGGAGTGGGCTTACTCGTAGCTCCCTGGCTCAGCATCTGTATGTTGGAGTCTCTGATGGACGAGAGGGTTGCTTACCTGCGCCGTCAGGTTGGGGAATGGGCTCTGACTGTTTGTCTGTGCTTATGCACCGAACAGCAGTTCGGAGTACCCGGCCTTCTTGGAGACCCTGGAGTGGGGTACTGGAAAGTGCCCCCTGTGGTCACTTCAACGCTCATGTGGGCAATGCCAGTGAGATCTGGAAGGGCGTGATTGGGAGGAACAGCCTTTCCGATCTGAACCCGAGTGGTGTTTTGTTACTGGAGTTTTGTGCTTGCCACAGTCTGTCCATAACAAACGCCATGTTCAAACATAAAGGTATACATACGTGCACATGGCATCAGGACACCTTAGGCCGCAGTTCGTTGATCAACTTCGTAGTTGTGTCATCGGATTTGCGTCCAAGTGTTTTGGACACCCGATCACCACCTAGTGGTGAGATGGATCAGAGGCCAGGTTAAAATACCGGACAGACCTGGCAGACCCAAACGTGTTGTGAGGGTTTGTTGGGAACGTCTTGCAGGGGAACCTACCAGAAAGATCTTCAACTCCCGCATCCCATAAAGCTTCGACCGCATACCGAGTGAGGCCAGTGACATCGAGTCTGAGTGGGCCATGTTCCGTGCCTCCATTGTCATTGCAGCGGATCGGAGCTGTGACCGCAAGGTTGTAGGTTCCTGTCGTGGCGGCAATCCCCGAACCCATTGGTGGACACCTCGGGTAAAGGAAGCAGTCAAGCTGAAGAAAGAGTCCTATCAGGCTTGGTTGGCTTGTGGGACTCTGGAGGCAAAAGATGGGTACCGAAGGGCCAAGCGGATCACGGCTTTGGTGGTTGCTGAGGCAAAAGCTTGGGTGTGGGAGGAGTTTGGCGAGGCCATGGAGAAAGGCTATCGACAGGAACCGAAAAGGTTCTGGCAAACTGTCAGGCGCCTCAGGAGAGGAAAGCGGTTCCCGACCAACACTGTATACAGTGGGGCTGGGGGGGTTGCTAACTTCGACAGGGGATGTCATTGGACGGTGGAAGGAATACTTCAAGGATCTTCTCAATCCCACCAATGACCCTTCCCTAGAGGAGGCACAGCTTGGAGATCAGAGTGAGGGTCCATCCATCACGCAGGCTGACATAGCCAAGGTTGTTGGAAAACTCTTTGGTGACAGAGGACCGGGGTGGATGAGATCCTCCCGGAATTCCTGAGGGCACTGGATGTTGTAGGGCTGTCTTGGCTGATACACCTCTGCAACATCACGTGGACATGTGGGGCAGTCCCTCTGGAATGGCAGAACGGGGTGGTGGTCCCTCTTTTTAAGAAAGGGGACCGGAGGGTTTTTTCCAACTATCAGAGGATCACACTTCTCAACCTACCCGGTAATGTCTGTGCAGGGGTACTGGAGAAGAGAGTCAGACTGATAGTCGAATCTCAGCTACAAGAAAAACAATGCGGGTTTCGCCCTGGCTGTGGAACACAGGACCAGCTTTTTATCCTCACCAGGATCCTGGAGGGTGCGTGGGAGTTCGCCCAACCAGTCTACATGTGTTTTGTGGATTTGGAGAAGGCATTCTGCCACATCCCTTGGGAGATCCTGTGGGGAGTGCTCCGGGAGTATGGGGTGAGGGGCTCGTTGTTACGGGCCATTCAGTCCCTGTACAAACAGAGCAGGACTTTGGTTCATATAGCTGGCAGTAAGTCAGATTGGTTTCCAGTCAGGGTTGGACTCCGCCAGGCCTGCCCGTTGTCACTGATTCTGTTCATAACTTTTATTGACAAAATTTCTCTGAACAGCCAAGTGGTGGAGGGTGTCCAGTATGGTGGCCTCAGGATTTCACGTCTGCTTTTTGCAGATGATGTTGTCCTGTTGGTGTCATCAGGCCGGGATTTCCAGCTCTCTCTGGGCCAGTTTGCAGCAGAGTGTGAAGTGGCAGGGATGAAAATCAGCAGGTATAAATCTGAGACCATGGTGCTCAGTCGGCAAAGGGTGGAATGCTCTTTCCAGGTCGGGAGTGAATTCTTGCCCCAAGTGGAGGAATTTAAGTATCTTGGGATTTTGTTCATGAGTGAAGGAAGAATGGAGCAAGAGGTTGACAGGCGCAGCGTCTGCAGTAATGTGGACCCTATACTGGTTCATCATGGTGAAGAGAGAGCTGAGCAAGAAGGCGAAGCTGTCAATTTACCGGTCAATCTACGTTCCGACTCTCACCTATGGTTATGAGCTTTGGATAGTGACTGAAAGAACAAGATCGTGGACACAAGTGTCCGAAATTAGCTTTCGCTATTATTAGCCGGGCTCTCCCTTAGAGATAGGATGAGAAGGTCAGCGATTCAGGAGAGGCTCATAGTAGAGCCACTGCTCCTCCATGTTGAGAGAAACCAGTTGTGGTGGTTCAGGCATCTGTAAAGGATGGCTTCTGGACGCCTCCCTAGGGAGGTGTTCCAGACATGTCCGATGGGAAGGAGACCCCGGGGAAGACACAAGACACGTTGTTATATCTCTCGACTGTCTTGGTAACGCCTCGGTATCCCTCCGGAAGAGCTGAAGGAGGTGGTGGGGGAGAGGGAGGCCTGGGCCTCTTTGCTTAGGCTGCTGCCCCCGTGACCCAGACTCGGATAAGCAGATGATGGATGGATAGCTGGATGCTTCAAGACATCAACAGCAGTTTACTGCATCTATTAATATAGCCCAGATTTCTGTTTCAACCTGACGTAGGTCAATTTGACAATGTTTTATCATTATTGATCTACAGTATGCTTTAATAAGCTTGGAGGTGAGTGATATGGTAAAAAATATCTTGGCACAAAAGCTACTGATAAATGATATGCATCACAACTGTGTGTTTTGCTGAGATTTAATAAGTTGCAAAAGTCAAAACAGAACCTGTAGTGCTCAAAAAAAAAACCTAATAATAATAATAACAATAACAATAATAATAATAACAACAACAAACAACAACAACAACAACAACAATAATAATAGTAATAATTAATAATAATAATCTTGCAACTAGAAAGGTGTGTCATTTTTCAAACAGTATTTCTCGAAATCCAATCAAAGAGGCCTAATTATGCACCTTCCTAATCTACCGTAGCTTATAAAAGGATGGAGCTCTGCAGTAAAACAGGATAGCAGCAGCTCAGAAACCCAGAGCTAAAAACTTCCCAACACTAGAGGAGTCGATGGTAAATGTTCAGTTTGCTCTTTTAGAGCTGGCCGACAGGAGTTTGGTCAGGAGTGTTTCGACATATAAAACTCATACTTGGTATGGTGTCCTTGAAGCGAATGAGAGCTGTGCGGAGTTATGAATATGGCTTAGAAAATCATTCATGAACCACAAATACAGTTATGCAAGATACATTTGTGGAGTAGTAGGAAGAAAGCCCAGCACACTGTGAGGGATCCTACTCATCATCATCTGTCGGATTTGATTTGATCCCTTCTGGAAAATAGTTACAGCATTACAGACCACAAAAATATATACTTACACCCAGTACATCTTCTATGCATATCCTGTACAATCTGGAAGATTCTATATTAGTAGTCCAGCTTCTGTTTACCTGCATCTCATTTATTATCTACCTCAGACTAACTGCACATATCACTGCTGTGGGTCTGAAAGGATGTGTAGTTGATCAAGAAGTACCTCACTGAGAAAAGGAGACGGACACATCCAACAAAGAAGGTGAACAATGGACTGACCGCCCCAGAGTCCAGACCTCAACACCACTGAATGGGTTTGATTACTTCAGAAAATTATCAACAAGCTTCTAAAACTGAGCTTTGGAGGCGTGTCTGCAGATTCTTTGAGGAGCTGAGAGCTGGTGGAGAAAAACTGGACACACTGCATACTAGAAAAATATATATTCAGTATAATTATATTAAATATTAAAGCTCCTGTTTAATCTTCTGTCAAATAAGTGTTTTCTGTTCTGTTTCTGATGCTAAAAAACAGCCCGTAGTCGACAGTCACTGACTGGAAATGACAAAGGGGTTCTATGACTTTTGCACAAAGCTATAAGGAAAGAGCTGCTCTTTAGAAAAACACCTGGATTTACTTTTATTGTGGAACATCAACAGCAGCCTACAGCTCAGGATTCTTGCTTTTTCCACTTTAACCTGATGAAGCTCTACTGAACATCTCACAGGAAAAAAAAAAAAAAGTTTCCACTCCAGTCGTGGATTATCATCCGGTCTAAAGCATAACTGACTCGTTTCCTAACACTGTCGTGATATGAAATATGAAACAGCATTTCTGAAGAATTGGTTGCATGTATGGAAAATCAATAGCTAAAAATAAGGAATAAAATGTTTGGGAGCCGGCTCCGATGCCTATTGAGGGCAGGAGGGCAAGAAAGAGGAGGAAAAAGAATTTAAAAAAAAGAAAAAACACACACACACACACACACACACACACATTTTAATTTCCTCAAACAAAGCCTTGCCAGCTGTGTTTCAAACCCCAGCCTGGCTCCCTGAGGTCAAGTCTCCTCACAGCGGGCCTCAGGTACTTGAGCCGAAGGCCTTGTTGGTGAGAGAGGACAGTTAATAGATTTTCTTTATTCTCCGCTGCTGCTGTTGTACAAAACTATTATGGATTTGGAAAAATTCTTGCTGGGGCTCTTTTGTGTCGAAGGGTCTATGGGAAAAAGATAATACAACAGCAGCTTCCCCACCAAAAAAAAAGAAAGAAAAAAAAGTCTGGCCTTCAAACAGAAATGCAATTTCACCAGCTCCCCTTGTGCTGGCAAGCAGGCTATTTCACAGCAACAATGGCTGCCCATTTCTTTTTATCCAGGCATGCAGGAATAATGTCCAGGGAAGAATGGTGGCAGGTAATTTTAAGAAGCTGAGGGGATGGATGCAGCCTGGAGGTGGCCAGGCCAGTTTGGCCCGTCTGGCCCATCTGGTCCAACACCACCGGCCTGACCACCAGCCAGCGCGTGGTCTTCACCGGAGGGGTGATAAATAAATAAATGCCAGATCATGAAAGCTCCTCTTCACCCTTTAGCTGCTGACACAGATCCCTGGATGCTGTTGCTGGTTTTGGAGGATCAGGACCAAATAAAATTGTATTAAATAGACGCTCACTTCGGCCAAAACCTTTTCAAACAATCCTTCAGCAACTGCAGCGAAACATGGTGGAGCTCAGAGGACGCCTGCATTTGCTTTAACTCTGGTAGAGCAGGTGGCATCATGTGGTTGTGGGAGATGGAACGAGTGGGAGGAACTAGACACGTCTAAATGTGGAGAAAATTGGAGGAAAAAAAATTGAGGCCAGAGGTTTACACCCTTAGCCATCAACGAATGGGAGCCAGTCACATGACTATGTCATGCTAATTGGTGGCAATTCACTTTCCTTCATTCTTCACAACATGAGGGTTTTTTTTTTTTTAAGTGAACAATTCCTTTGATATTAGGGGTCCCAAACATTTATAAGCCTGAGGAAAATGTGGAATAGGTTTTAAATTAGACTTGCCTGCAATCATGAAGGAAAGAAAAACTTAATACAACAGGTATTTTAATGAATGTCTAGAAATCTGGTCAATAAATTAAATTGAAATTAGGGGTGCAGTAATCATGGACTTTTGAAACCGTTTCCAATTTCAGTGTCTTTAAAGACAAATTTTGGCTGATTATTATTTTTATTTACTTATTTTTACTTTTTAAAAGCATTAACCGTCTTACCCAAAGGCCTCTTAAGATGACGGCACGTTAGCTCGCTATTAATGGTCACACCTTTTTTATGTATCCCGTTTCAGCAGGTGTGGCGTAGCGAGGTACAAATGGCGAACTTACTAGTTGAGCTACTTTTTTCAGTAATGCATCCATTTTCAAAATATTGTAGCCATTTTCATTTAAACCTTTTTAAAATGTAAATTTACGAATAAACAGTCTTTAATAAATTCTTTAAAAAGGCATCTTCGGTCTGGTGTGACGTGGTTACCTGTGGGGAACCTTACCAACTCTCACCGTAGAACCCTTTTTGCTAAGAGCACTACTTTTTTCGTCTTTAAGCATGAATACAATTCATTCCTTTGTCCATTACCATTACAGACAACTGATGACTGAATGTTAGAAAGCCGATTCAAATATAACGAACATTTTTACTGGTGCTTTATCATCGCCTCATCTCACTGCATCGTCACTGTGAACTGCTTTCACAGCTAAACTGCATCAGATTCGGATTCACTGCACTTGTAAAGTCTAAAAACGACTCGGCCTGAATGAGAGCCAAGGATAACATTCAGAATGAGGACATTCATTCAAGGCTTTTGTTAAAAATCTTCAACAGGTGAGGAACACAGTTACACTTCCTGACACGTCCTGGGTTTTTCCGTGTGGTGACGGAAGTGCGAGTATTTTCCTGACCCTCTGAAAGGGAACCGGCTTTGTCAGTGCAGCAGGGGGAAGAGGGGGTTTAGGGTGTCTCTGGTCGAGGGGGGTTCATTTCCATGCAGCTGCTGCTGTTCTTCAGGGAACCTGTGCAGGGAGCGCTGCACAAAACACCCGATGCCTCTAACAAACCAAACCAAGCGGCAGCAGCACGACTCGAGCAGCTTGTGCTCTGGAAGCTAAACTAGGCCAAATCTTTAAAAGGTGCCATAAAGAAACCATTTAAATGTGAAAAGTCTGTATAATTTCACAGTTTCACTCCAAACTCAATCAGCCAAGATGTGTTTGATTCTGTAGATTTGTACTGGAGCTGTGAGGCTAATGGAGCTGACAAGGAAGCTGGTATATAGCAATTAGCATCGTGCAACCCACAGACTTAAATCATTCCACTTGTGGAGAAGTTAAAGAAAAAAAAATAAAAATACACACCAATCTTTCAAAATTTCTGCATAACCGAATCTTTGAGATGTGAACGGTCATTCAGAAAGGTCTGATTATGGTTATCTGTAGGGATAATCAACTCGAATTTCTTTAAACCACTTTATTTCCTAAACCACCAGTGAAGGTACAACCATCTGGTGAGTTTTTACATGTAATGTAAAGCAAAACAAAGTTCATCATAAACCTGTGCTTTGGGCATCATGTAGCTTATTCAGACCATTCCACAGGATATGCTTTGGAGGCACAGAACTTTTTGGAGGCATTAAACTTGTCAGATTCTACGAGTCTGATTCCCATCACAAACAAGCGAACAACCGACATGGAAAGTTTCTCTACAACTGACCATTTTATATCAAACCACTTTGAATGGCTGGTTTACATACTAAACATTTAACTGTGCACAAAGTTAGATAAATTAGGTTAAATTCCCTGCAGGGTGTTTTTCCAAAGTCAGTCTCAAAGTTCAGTCTCAGAAGTTGGTTGCATTTTCTACTTCTCACGCTTTGAGCAATCCTAAACAGCTGATCGGATTAAGTGATGTTGAGGTCTGGACTGAAAACACCAGCAGCTTCTTTTCTAGCCATTTTATTTTCTCTGTAAGGGCTTCTCCTGTTTTTGTTTCCCCCCCAATTTACTCATATTCCACCCACTTGTTAAAACTCCTCCAATCACATGATACCACAAACCCTAGGAGAGTGAAGGTCAACACAGGCTTCCTGAGTTCTGTGAAGCTCCAGCATCTCTTCAAACTGCCACTAACGCAGCATCACCGTACACCTGAACGCGCTCGGGAGGAGACGCCAACCGCCAGGTCTGTTACATCAGCTAGCAGTCCTGCCCACCCGGAGAGAGCAGCATTACAGATCGAACTCGTGATCTCCTGCTAATGGGGCCAACACCACCTACCTTCATACTCAGCACTGAGTCATCTTCTCACAGTGGAAGTCTTGACAGAAGCAACTGTGGATTTTTTCCATATCTGAAGCAGAAGCCTGATTTTCTCCTCTCTCTCTCAAGGATGGAAGCTTTAGCTGCTGTTTGGGAACAGTTTTGATGGTCTGCAAGGTCCTGTACTTTTGATAAGAGCCCCATTTACCCTATGAATAACTTCACAATGCAAATGGACTATTTTATACCTAATCACCTTCACAAAACTTCCTGAAAAAGCACTTAATGGTGGTTTTGGAAGGAAATGAATAAATAAATAAAAAATGGGGATTCTTTCACAGCACTGTGTGTACAAGCATTTTCCTCATGGAACCTTTCAGAGAACAAAAAGGGTCACATATTCGACTTGGATGTGGAACACAAGAAGAACGTCAAACCAGAAAAGTAGGTTCAGCAGAGCTGCTCACAAAGGCCAGCCAAAGAAATTTTGGGCAGTCACTGTGTCCTGTATCCATGCAGTCGTGGGGTTCTTTTGTATAAAAGTTCCCAATTGGACCCTTTGGAAATTCTTTTTTTTCCCCCGGTTATAAGGATGAGATTTTTGATCCCTCCCTCCCTCCCTCCCTCCCTCCCTCCCTCCCTCTCTCTCTCTCCCTCTCTCTCTCCCCCTCTCTCTCCCCCTCTCTCTCCCTCTCTCTCTCCCTCTCTCTCCCTCCCCCTCCCCCTCTCTCTCCCCCTCTCTCGCCCTCCCCCTCTCTCCCTCTCCCTCCCCCTCCCCCTCTCTCCCCCTCTCTCCCTCTCTCCCTCTCCCTCTCTCTCTCTCCCTCTCCCTCCCCCTCTCTCCCCCTCCCCCTCTCTCTCCCCCTCCCCCTCTCCCTCTCTCTCCCCCTCCCCCTCTCCCTCTCTCTCCCCCTCCCCCTCTCCCTCTCCCTCTCCCTCCCTCTCTCCCTTTAGTCTTTCAATGCATGACCTTCGAAGTATATTACAAGGACAAACACAAACCAGAGAGAAACAACAAAGTCTTCACCTCATCGGCTTTTAAAACTCAGCCATATAAAGCAAAGGATGGATAGAATATTAATTCGCTTAAACTCGTTTTAAAAGCTCAAATTCTCTGTTCAGGGTCACTTTCGGAGGGGAGACGGGGGAAGGAACCACACTCACTCTGTTTTTTTGAACTCGTCGTTTCTACAGAAGAGATTTCTAAGCAGAACCACACAAAGCTGGTGTCTTTTCAGTGCGTTTAATCAAAAATGTGAATAAAGTGAATCAAGTTAACATGATCAACCTGCCGGCACGTCAGCAGTGGAATATGACTGAGTGCTTCAGCTGGTGTAGCTTAATTAAAGCTCTGTCCCTACATTTATTACCACTACACAGCCACATTCTCCTTATTCAGCTACTAGCAGCCGCATTAATAGGAACAGACACCGTTAGACGCAGCACAAATATGCACATGCGCGCGCGCACACATACACACACACACACACACACACACACACAGAGTTGACCGAATGAGTCATTATGAGCCAATTCAAAAGCAGGCTTGAAGAGGAATATCAAGCCGATATCAATATAATTCAAGTACCGAGGAACTATATCAGCACAAGAAATACTTGCATGATACAAATGTGTTCCGGTATTGAAGGTAAACGCATATATAGACGTCATGTGACGAACCCATTCTAGCACCTTTATTCACCATAAAGGTCAGCCCTTTAATATGAATCCTTCAGCTGATCCAAGGTCTCGCCCCCTCTACTGGTTTAAAGCACTGATGCTTCTCAAGCATTTCATCTCCACACTGCACAAAATCAGCAGCCATTAAGGATAATAAGCCCTTGAAACGCCTTCGTGTGCTTTATGGTCCAGCCCCATTTCTTATTTTCACCTCTAACACTGGTTTTCGAGTGTTGCCCCTTTTTAGGTGAGCTACAGGGCAGTGGTTGAGATCTTCCTCTGAAATGAGACCCTCTAATAAAAGAGCATCACTTCATTAACAGCTACCAGCGCCGCTCTGTAGGCGACCCTGCCCGTCTGCAGGGACAGCAGAGGAGGGGAAAGTTCAGCTCTTCAGCTAATTTTCCCGTTCCACCTTAAATGGAGCAGCAGTTCTGATTCCTGAGGAGCCAGAATGTAACTGCTGCACCATTTAATTTAGCTACACAGACGTCAGCACTACTATTCTTCATAACCAACACAAAAGAAATGCTAAAAGAACCATATTATGCAGAAACCATGCCTAATACGACAAAACAGTAATTTCATTTTTAAACAGAGAACATTCTCACATTTGTGGGTCTCTTTGGTCTCTTGTGCTCATTTTCTCACATCTCTCCGTTTGAAGAGTGATGTGATAAGATAAGATGTCATTGCACAGTGTACAACTACATTGAGCAGCAATCCAACGGCACTTCCTACATACAAAACAATGTAAACGTAAGGCTAAAATATATAAAGTGCAGATTTAAGGGGGAAAAAAAATCTTAAATATAAAGAAAAAGGACTATAAAATTATATATTCTAAAACAGTCAATAGACAATAGACGGGTGAGGTAGCAGTTGTAGTTGCACATTCCTTGGACAGCTTATAGCGCTATATAATATCGCACATCTAAGAATTATTGCACAGAAAGAAAACAGATTATAGATTATAGACTATAGACCACACTCTCGAGAACAAATGAATAATAAATAGAACAGAGGTGGAGTGGAACTCTGGAACACTGGAACAGTGGAACACTGGAACAGTGTACAGTGTCCTATGAAGTCAGTGCCAGTAAAGAGCTGTAGTGTGTTCAGTCGGTTCTACTGAGCCCAGTGTTCTATGTCCTTCAGGATGTTGGCTGCCCTGCTGAGGCAGCGGGAGCTGAACAGGTCCTCCAGGCAGGGCAATGGGCAGCCGATGATCTTCTGGCCTGTGTTTGGACCCCCCCCCCCCCCCCCCCAGCAGTGCTCCCCTCTCTGCCACTGAGCAGCTGCTGCACCACGTTGAGATGCAATATGTCAGCACGCTCTCAATGGTGGAGCAGTAGTAGGACACCAACAGCTTCTCCTGAAGGTTGTTTTTCCTGAGGATTCTCAGGAAGTAAAGCCTTTGTTGTGCCTTCTTGACCACTGCCATGGTGTTGGTGGTCCAGGGGAGATCTTCAGAAAGGTGTGTGCCCAGGAATCTGAAGGAATGGACTCTTTCAACACAGTCCCCATTGATGTACAGTGGTGTGGGGGCTGCTCCTTTCCACCGGTAGTCTATAATGAGTTCTTTTGTTTTTGAGGAGTTCAGGGTGAGGTTATTTCCTGAACACCACTCAGCCAGTCCCTGGACTTCATCCCTGTAGGCGGTCTCATTTCCTCCGGAGAAGAGTCCAACCACTGTCGTGTCATCCGCAAACTTTACTATGGTGTTGGAGGAGTAGGTGGGGACACAGTCATAGGTGTACAGAGCATAGAGAAGCGGGTAAGCACGCACCCCTGTGGTGCTCCGGTGCTGAGTTTGAGGGTGGAGGAATGATGAAAACCCAATCTTACAGCTTGGGTGCGGTCAGTCAGAAAGTAGCCCCAACACTTTACCCTCCCCCTCCATCTCAACAAGAATCCGAGACACCCTACACCTAGACATGAACAAGTAAGACTGAGGGGTAGGGCTGAGTGGTAGGGGAGAGGGGCAAAATGGGACTGGGCCTAAGGGCAGCAACGGTTCCAAGGCAATCCACCACATTCTTCTGCTTTATCTGCACGTAACCCTGACTAACTGAACTGTAGCTTTCAGTTCCATTTTCCAACGTGCACATTTGCCCTGCACCAATCATAACTGTAGATGTGTTACAGTTTGTGAACATGAGAGTAAAGGCAGATTTATCCACGATCTTTGCGATACATTCATTCGCAAAGGTTGCCACTCATTGCCTTTTGTTTGTTTGATAGTGTTGTCACATCTCTCTCAGTAAGCTGGCAACAATGGTCACTTCCATATCCGTGATGGACTGAAAGTGGCGCTAGTAATTATGCTAACAGAACAAAATTCCATTGTAGTGTCGGTAAGTAACAGAACTGCATGCAAGGAATATTGTCTCAGAATCTTTCCTCCTTACTAAAATACTCACTAGCACATTTTCAGGGTCAAAGTCTCTCCAAGCAGCAGCAGTCAGGTGTGTTAGAAAGTGCAACTTGTGGAGCGACAACCATCAGAAGGTGTCTGAGTCATTCAAGTGTTTTGACAATAAAACCTCAAATCAACAGGCCATCAGCATGACCTCATTTCATGAGTGAGGATGAATTACCTGAGGCTGACTTCGCAGAGTGCTTTTGTAGAAAGTCTAGAGTTTGAGCCAGAGCTTTTTTATTGCAGTGGGTGGAGAGTTCTTCATTACATTCAAAGCACCTACAGAAAGAGCAAAAGAGAAAGAGACGCATTCATCACAAAACACTAAAGACACGGCATCGCTTTCTTTTCCGAGACTAATACAGATACTGAGTCTTGAATATCGACCGATAGCCACACAGATCCACTATTTAAAAACTAACAAAAAAATGTTAAGTTGTAAAATGAGCTGTTTTTAATTGAAGGACTTTGCTTACGATGACCATCTATAGACTATCATGTTGAAAAGGCCATCATTCCTTACAACAGTGTTTCTCAACTCTGGTCCTTGAGACCCCCTGCCCTGGACACACATCACACCTACAGGAGCTTTTATGAATCCCATTATAAATCCATAGGCATTAATATCGACTTTGCAGTTCTAACAGCTTCCACTCTTCTGGGAAGCTTCTACAAGATTTTGGAGAGAGTCTGTGGGAATTTGTGTCCATTCATCCAGAAGAGCATTCATGAGGTCAGACAATGATGTTGGACAAGAGGTTCTGGCTCACAATCTCCATTCTATTTAATCCCAAAGGTGTTTGACAGGATTGAGGTCAGGACTCTGAAGGTTCAGGGTTCTTCCACACCAAACTCACCCAGTCATGACTTTATGGAGCTGCCTGGGTCACTAGGTCTCAGTCATGAACAGGAAAGGTTCTTCCCCAAACTGTTCCACAGAGTTGGAAGTGCAGAATTCAGTGCAGAAGTCCAAAATGTCTTTGTGCTGAAGCATTAAGATTCCCCTTCATTGGAAATAAGAGTTCTATGAAGAACAAACCCATAGCATAATCCCACGCCTCCACCAAACTTTTCAGCTGGCACAGTGTAGTCAGGCAGGTAACGTTCTCCTGGCATTCACCAAACTCTGACCAATCAGCTTCTCTAACTGTCAGTCTGCTGGACGAGTCTCTCAACAGAACACATTTCCATTGCTCCACAGTCCAGTGGCGGTGCTTTACTCCACTTCTTCTGATGCTTGGCTCTGTGCTGGGTGATGTAAGGCTTGCATGCAGCTGCTCAGCCATGGAAACTCATGCCATGAAGCTCCTCTGCGGTTACTGATCAGCAGAGAATTGGTCTCTTTTATGCTCTACGCTTCTCTGTGCTACTCGGCCACCCGCTCCGTAACTTTACGTGGTCTGACTGCTTCCACTTTTCAATAATACCACTCACAGTGGATTGTGGAAAATGTAGGAGGGAAGAAATTTCACAAACGGACTTGTTGCAGTGGTACCAACTAAATATCTATTACAGCACCTCACTGGAATTCAGCGAGCTCTTTAAATCCATTCTTTCACTGATGTGCGTACAGGCAGGCTGAACGGCGAGCTGCTTGATTAAGAGTTTTAAGCGCATTAAGAGTTTCAGAATGACCCTGAATGTGCCTCACCCTAAATTTAAGCCCATCAGGTGATGAATGTGTCAAAACCTTCAGGAATTTCTGTTGCAGAGAAAAAAGAAGATCTGTAGAGAGTGTTTGGTCCGTTTAGTCTTCTTCAGTTTGAGCTCATGTTCTAACGAACGGTACAGGAATTTGCTTGAAAGCACATCAAGACTTCCTCCAGCAATCGCACTGGCATTTGTTTCAATTAACTTGTGCTCTAATACACCTCCTTCAGCTCAAGAAGGGCTTTTTAATGAGTGGATTAGTCAGGATTAGGAGCTAAATAAATAGATAAATAAATAAAACAAAAACAAACAAACAAACAAACAAACAAACAAGGGTATTCCTGGACCAGTGTTGAGAAACAGTACGACAAAAGGGAACAACTGATACTAATAGCTCAGCCCTAATTTATTCAATGTATATTAACTTATAATACTTCATCAAGTGATTTGCTATTGATTGCTGTGAAGTGTTCATGAAGCCCAAGGCTTTTTGCTTGAATGAATGGAGTAAAGCATTGAACAAAATCAGTTGAGATCTGCAAAAGAGTGAATCTTATCCCTCAAACTGTCAAGTTTATGCGAGGAGCATCGGATGCTCCACTGTAAACGTTCCATACTCTTAAAGTCCATTCAACTCAAATATACCATGTCCAAAAGTATCCAGATTGTGAATTCAGCTCCTTTAAGGTGCTCTCACTGGTGGCACAGTTGGTCAGTCGTGCACATAGATCTCCTATAAGCCTTGCTAATTGAATGGGACGCTCTGGATCAGCTGTACAGGAACGTAGGGGTGTATTTAGTGCATTTAAGATCTGGTTTTCTTAGCATTAACATAGCGTGTGTTTACATGCACTTAATAATCCGATAACTGCTGAAAATCAGATCGTGTCCGTCACTGGTTCAGCGCGTTTTCATGCTTTTGAATAAGCAGATAATGGAGACTCCAAGTCTACATGATTTCTGCGTTGCAACCAGCCAATAAACTCTCAGAAGAAGAAGATGTGACGTAAACATAACAAAACTCCAACTACATGCTGTGGCTTTTTTTGCCACTTTAGCTGAAAATATGAACATCCATCATTTAAAAGATGAAGAATGTTTAAAGTGCATGTAAACACACCTCACTGACGTCTCTAACCCTAACCAAGAGATACAAATAAATAAAGTCGGCTCTGTCAGAGGAGAGTGAGGGCTATACCTACCAGGCCTTCCAGGTGCTGAGGCTGATGCTGATGCAGTGCGAGTCTGAGTGATGGGCCTGCTGGTGTTTCACTGAGTGCTGGCTTTCTGATTGGCTGCAGCCCTAAAAACAAACACCACAATGACCCACTACAGTGACAACAAGCAGACTAAGATAAAACTAAACCAGGACGGTGATAGCCTGGTCATTTCTGTACCCAATATATTATCATCATAATAAATTAATACACAGGCTCATTACATAGAAGCAGAACTGCAGTAAATGGCCTAAAGACATTAAACATGCACATGAGACTGGAGAACGATTACACACTTTTCAGAAAGAAACATCACGGGAAAAAGTCAGGAGTGTAAAACAAATGCAAATCATTGCAGTTAGGACAAAACCTTATTTATCCATATTTGTCATTTTGAATGTTTTGACATTGTTTGAAAAAGGCAGCTGCTCTTTGTGTCAAAATTCCACGATGAAAGACGAACAGAATTGGTTCCGAGTTGTGGATTTTTATTGTATTTGTGGCCCAAATACAAATAATGAGACTTAAAATACACAATAACTTCAGAAATACTGCTACTCATTTTCTCATTCTGACAAAAGTATCTCTCATTTTACTAGTTTTGGTTTTAATTTTCTTGTTTTTTGGAATCGCTCTTTTGCTGCTGACTTGTGGCCATTTTTAACAGTGGGCTGGGCTTAAAAGAGGGTGTTCAGGTGTACTATCTATTGGTCAACAGACTTGGAGTGACAGGTCTTCTGAACCTATAGACGCTCAGCAGGAACCGCCCCAGCCTGGCGGAACACGCTGTGCTGAGAGCTGCTGTGAGTGCAGTGCTTTACTGGCATATCTGACATGAAGAGCAACGCTGATCATTTTCCTTTTAGTTAGTAAATGTTAAACGGGTTTATGGGTCCTTGGTACTTGATATTTTGCTTGTAGATTTTATTCTAAAGCTTTGGCACAAAATGAACTGCATACAAAATTCCTTGGGAAAAAATGTTCCATTTCCTGCCATTAAAGTTTATGAACACTCCCTTTTCCTGTAACGTTCCCTTTCGGAGATCCACAAAGATTCCGACAGCAGCGAAATGTAATTCTTTACACAGCTTTGTAATGAATACAATAATTAGGTGATGAAATGTAATTATTATGTGACATATATTGGACATAAAGCAAAACAACAAAAAACGAATATAAACATTAAGCCATACTGTGAGACTCTAAATCAGTTCACCTGGAAGCCGCACTTGAGGCACACTCTGATGTCGTGAGTTCCAACCTGTTCCATTTCCAACACATCCCGCTCCTTCATACAGTCCAAACAGACAGACCACAGGCTGCCGGTCACCGCCTTCTTCACAGAATTCAGCTCCACAGCCTTACTGACATGCTGACAGGTCAGTCCTGCTTGAGGGGATTACAGTGAGAATCGGGTTAATTACAGTTTATTAGTTACAGCACTGTGAAAAAGTCAGAGATCAACTTTTATTTTAATTTACAGACAAAACAGCCACTACAAGATACTCTCCACCAGGCTCGGAGACCTGAAGTAACCTGTCTGGGTGAAATTTTAGACTCTGATTTAAATTTTAAAATCACATATTACTAACAGCCTTCTTCCTCCACCTAAGAAATATCGCCAATCTACATCTGTTTTTATTCCATCTGAATGTCCAGAAGACCGTCCATGTCTTTAGCAGACTGGACTCTTCCCATGCATCCCCGCAGCCACGACTCTCAGGACTCCATTTCCCAGAACCCCCTGAGTGATCACATGAAGTCTAGGCCTCCCAGCTCCACTTATCAGAGATCAGCTTCACCTGTTGACGTTTTCCATGTGACTAGATCCAGTTAGCTTATAAGGCTGAGCTTTAGGCTAAAACTAAAATAGTTAGTTGAGGTTCTGTTTGTTTGTGTTTATCGTCTTTATTCCCTTTTTGGAGTTCAACTGGCGACAAACAAGCAAAGCCTCTCCTGTTACATAAGCTCATCATTCCTGTTCTAGTTTCACTGCACTGGCTCACAGAAATGATTTAAGATTAAGTGACCTTTATTAGTCCCACGACGGTGTAAATTTCACCTCTGTATTCAAACCCGTCCGTGCTGTGAAACACCACACACACACACACGGGGGGGCAGTGAGCAGCCCTATCCACAGCACCCGGGGAGCAGTTGGGTGTTAGGTGCTCAAGGGCACTTCAGTCACATACTGTCAGCTCAGGGGATCGAACCGGCAACCTTCCAGTCACATGGCTGATTCCCAGTTATGCTACATCAGCAGATAAGGACCTGCTGCACTTTAACGTTTCCCTGAGGAGTCTTCTCGAAGCACTCGGCTGTGAGCGGTACTTTCCATAAGAATGAATCTGGTATAACAGAAGGTTCCAGAACAAACATGTTTGACTGTAACTGCATCATAAAGCTGAAGGTAAAAGGAACATTAGACTAGCAATCAGCGACAACCAGCAATAATCCAGACAAAAGCCTTCGGATGCTGTAAAGCAGTGCTGTAAGAAACGTAAAGACATCTGAACGTTACCAGAACGAGTCAGGCCCAACCCCATTTCACCCCTCGCCCATACTGCCCAGCCCTACCCCTTCATTTCACACGTTCTCATCTAGGGGTAGGGTGTCCCGATTCTTCTGGAGCGGTTAGGACTACATGACCCTCCAAAACAGAGGTTTTTAAAAAAAAAACTCCAAACAGAGTGAAAAACTGGCAGGGTGGTTAAACAAGAGATCAAAAAAAGTCACAAATGTGAGAATCTAATCTAAATCTAAATCTAAATAAGCATCGCTCTGGTTAACTCCGTTAACTCTTGAAGCAAATTAATACCACGAGTTCTGCTGAAGCGCAGTTAATTAGTTAGTTCATACCTCTCAAACCGACCCATACGACACCGACCGACCGACCGCTACTTACCACTAACTTCATCCGAGGATTCCTCATCACGAGCTTTCTTCGGCTTGTTAGTCCGCTTTGTCATGTCGGTGGTCTTTATAGAGAAAGGGTCTTTCAGCCGCATTTGTATCTACAAAACACAAAAAACATTCATTAAACACATTTAAAGCCTGGTTTTAGTTCCAATCTCTGTTTTGCATCACGGATGCACTAATTCTGCTGAACCTCGTTTGACCCCTCGCCCCTACCGCTCCAAACCAAGCGTTATGAGGAAAAAAGGAAAAACCAAAGAAACACAAATATGAGAATTTATCTCCATTAATAAAAAAAATTAAAATACAATATCTGATGTATTATTTTACTTTAATGTGGTGTCAGTGCTTTATGGCCTTTTCCTTCACAAGTCTTAAAAAATCAATAAATAAATCACTGGTAGTTTGTTGACGTCTCAGTAGCGAACTTTCCTATTCCACCTTAAACGGTGCTGCAGTTGTAATCTGCTGCCTCAGGTTTTAAGGTTTCATTTAAGGTGGAACAGGAAAATCTGAACAAGAATCTGGAGAATCTCCGACTTCAGCTTCACATCACTGAAGAATTAGGGGGGGTGATAATAAATAACTGCCCCCCTCTTTGAAGGCGTATGATCCCTAAATGTAACTAAAGCCCAGCAGTGAGGAGCTGAACTTTCCCCTCCTCTGCTGTCCCTGCAGACGGGCAGGGTCGCCTACAGAGCGGCGCTAGTAGCTGTTAATGAAGAGATGCTCATTTCAGAGGAAGATCTCAACCACTGCCCTGTAGCTCAGTTCAGAGGGGCAACACTCCAAAACAAGGGGTCGGGGTATAAAATAAGAAACAGGACTTGGCCTTTCTCTCATTATACAGACTCCTTTCTCAGAACTCGTGTTAACTCTGGTCAACACCGAGCACCAATCCGATGCCACAGCTCTCTTTGACCCTGTTCACACCTGCCACTGACATACAGCCTGGCTGACCGGATCATAAGAGGTCAAGGGAGGTGCAATCGGCACAACCAATTTCACAATAACCGTGAGTAATAAACAGTGTCAAATGTGGGCCGGTCACTTCTAAGCAATGTTATATCATTTTAAGGCTGGTACTGGTGTCGTACTGATCCGGTTCTTCGGACAGCTCAATAGTGAATCATCACAGGTGCAGAAAAAACAAGTGTACTGGGCGCTTTGGAAGGCCATCAATTAAAGACAGAGCCAACGTCAAACGTCAATATTAGGCCATTTCAAATGAACTGGTAAAGTGTTTTCTTGAAGCCATATGACCAAAGCCATGGTCATAGACATACTGACCACTACATGAAGCGCATCTCTGACTGACAGAGACACAAACTCATCTCTCCAAAATTACAAGTGAAGAACTGATTTCCAGCAGGTTGTGATATCCAAACCCAACACAGCTGGCTTAGAAACTGAAAGAACCTACTGAATATTACAGGATTACAGGATTACAGGATATTTATGTTCCCCACTTTCCCTTATGTGGCCCTTCAGATCAGACGAGGAAAACATCCGCTTCATTGTCTCTTCTACATTAGCCGTTACTAATAAACACAACTCTGGTGAATCGTTATTACCCCTTATGGCGTTACGAGTCCTACAAGTGGCTCAGATTATATTACTTTTACCGGAAGAGTTCATTAAGCAGGGATAAAAAAAAAAAACTAATTCTGTAAAAGTTTCAGATGTAAACAGAGCGGTTTGGTGTGAAACGCTCTGTTCTAGATAAATGTACACAGTAAGACCTGGAACCAGACATCCACCTCTAAAAGCTTCCTCAGAGAAAGCTATGAAACAGTCAGATATGCGCCGTCTGATGTCTGACATTGTTTTATGACAGATTTGTGATGAAGTTTGACGTCACGAAATGTATTTGAATCATTTATTTAAACCCACTCATGGCGTAAGGATCCACACAGAGCGCTGGGAGGGAAAATAAGTGTTCTTAGGGGACTATTTTGACAGATTTATGACCATCATCAACATTCCACATAAATTCAGAAGCAGTGCTGGACAGTAACTGAGTACCTGAGTATCTGAGTAACTGAGTAAATGTAATTGGTTTCTGTACTTTAGTATTTTTGGTGTATCTGTACTGAAGTTTCTCCGTTCTGGACTTTCTCCTTTCACTCCACTACATTTCAGAGTCTAATATCCGACTTTTTCCTCCTACATTTTGAGAAATCTGTCGTTCCTTTTGGTTTCTGTGTGTATAAAAACGTAACATGTCAAAACGAAAGAAGCGCAAAGCCAGAGCACCAATCAGGGCCCAGCGGTCACTTTGTTTAGAGCTGGTTTTGACCTGTTGGTCATACCGACCCAGTGCAGCACGCGGTTCAACGTCAGCGCAGCAGCGTAAAACTTTGGGAGAGTCTGTTCAACATAAATGATGAACTAACCTAACTTTGTGTAAATAGAGCTCAATATAGAAATATGTCCACATATGCAGTCGAGACTGACGCGGCTTTTTTCTGAATTTCTACAAACACCATTTCATTTTATAGTAAATGAGTTTGGGCTGGTTTATGTTTATGAACAGACGCCTACAGATCAACATAGTAAAGGAGCTCATCTGTGATCCTGAGTTTAAAGCCAGTTTTTATTCAACTTAAACTTGGAACTAAGTTGTAAATAAATCTGAAACTGAAACTTTGCTTGTGTGTAAAAAGTGATTTCAGAGCCACTCGGTTCTCCCTGATGGAAACTGTTTACCTTCAGTGTTTTGTGCTTCTGATCATTTTAATAGACGTCAGCGTCACTAATTAATGACCTTCTATTAAAAGACTGGTTTACCAAGAGAGACGCTGGAGGACTTTCACCTGAAATGAGTTCATGAAGCCAGTCTGGTTATAAAAATGATAACAGGACATCAGAGCCAGAATTACTCTTTTAGTACTTTTACTTCATACTTAAGTACATTTGAAGGGAAATACTTTAGTACTTTTACTCAAGTGGAGGTCTAAAGGGAGGAACTTCTACTTTTACTGGAGGAATATTTTACCCTGGGGGTCTCAACTTTAACTCAGGTACATGGTTTATGTACTTCTGCTCAGAAGAGTCGTGTGGGTTCTCTGGTGGTTCTGGATAGTAAATCAAATATTTATGTATGTCTTATAGACACCGTGACCTCTGGTTCTCAACAGCACCGCTGTAAAGACGTGTGAGCCTCCACGTTTCTCGCAATAACCCACTTCCCTTCGAAGGGCTGCGACTGCTGTGCTGACCGCGGCCGGACCGGACTGGGGTTCTCCTTCAGGACCCGACCGCTGACCACAGGCTAATGTTAACAGCCCGTGTTTGAGCCGCCGCCGCCGCAGAGCTAAAACACAGCAGAACCACGGCGAACCTGCTGTTCTAGATAGCCGCTGCAGCTGGACTCGGGCGTCCGAGTAACTCACCTCTGCCCCGGCGTTCCGGCGGGGAAGCTGGCGCAGGTGCAGCCGCCAAACAGGTACGTGCCGTAAAGCCCTGCCAGAGCCGGACGCCCGGACGCCCGAGCGCGGTCAGGCGCGGAACAGCGCGGACCCGCCGCGGCTGACCGCGCAGTTCGTGCTCACTCGCGCAGTTTGCGGCATTTCGACTCGGACATGCGCGGCTAGTCACGTGATCAAATAGGGGGACGGCATGGTGACGACGACGGAAGCCCATGAGGACCAAACGTGGAAAGCGTTTGGATTATTCACCCTGACCGATTTCTCAACGGAGGCCTGATGATGACGTCCTGTCTAAACACGGCTTAACAAGGCGTGAGAATGAGATGACTAAATCGTGGCCATGACTTAGTTAGATGTGGGAACGAGATCATGGCTTACTAAGTCGTGGTCACGCATCTCGTTCCCACGCCTTACTAAGTAGTGACCACACATTCTTTTTATTTATACAGGATGTCACTATCAGGCTCTGCACTCAAATACTCGTCTGTCTGCTTTGGTCTGGATGTTTCATGGTAACATTTCCTCCGTATACCTGCAGGGTCCTACTGTTCAGCATGGTGTTCAATAAAGTTGAATTGAATTTAATTTAATTTAATTGAATTATCACCCAGAAGAGCAGGCCAGACGGTGTTAAATGCGCTGGAGAAGTCAAAAAAACATGACCCTCACAGAGCTGGCTGGCTTATCCAGGTGAGCGTAAACTCGGTTGAGCAGGTAGATGATGGCGTCTTCAACTCCCAGGCGGGGCTGATGGGTGAACTGGAGGGGGTCTAGAAAAGGCTGGACTACGGGTCGGAGCTGATCCAAGACGAGCCTCTCCATGGTCTTCATGACATGAGACGTCAGTGCCACTGGCCTGTAGTCCTTGGCGTCACTGGGTCGTGGCGTCTTTGGGACAGGAACAATGCAGGATGTCTTCCACCTCACAGGGACCCTCTGGAGACTCAGGCTCAAGTTGAAGACGTGTTGAAGTTCTCCACAAAGCTGGGTGGCACAGGCTTTAAGCACCCTGGGTGGAACCCCATCAGGGCCTTGTTTGTGTGGAGTCTCTTCAGTTGTCTTCTCACCTGGTCAGCAGTGAGACACACTGTAGAGGTGACGGGTGGGGGAGGGTTGGAGATGTGTGATGGGCTGTCACAGGAGGGGGGCATGCTATCAGGAGGGGGGCAGGCTATCAGGAGGGGTTGGGGGGTGAGTGGAATGGACTGCTGAGGACCGGCAGCAGAGGAGTCCGGACGGGGGGAGAGACAGAGCCTGCAGCGTCAAATCTGTTAAAGAACAGATTTAGCTTGTTGGCCCCGTCCACGCTGCCCTCTACTGTTTCTGCACTGACTGACTATTTCTGAAATTATTATTACAATAGAAAACAACAACGATGTTGGTGATGGTGGTGGTGATGGTCATGGTGATGATGGTGATGGTTGTGGTCATGGTGGTGGTGATGATGATTGTGGTGATGGTGATGATGGTGGTGGTGCTGAGGGTGGTGGTGATAATGGTGATGGTTGTGGTGATGATTGTGGTGATGCTGATGGTGGTGGTGATGATGGTGGTGGTGATGATGATTGTGGTGATGGTGGTGGTGATGATGATGGTGGTGGTGATGATGGTGACTGTGCTGATAATTAATTCTGTAAAGTCAGTCTGTAAATTTGTGGATTATTTGCATTTTAATTCAAATGGTCAAGCTCGAGTTCTGACCTGGGTACAATTCGACATGAGTCTGCTTTTGCAAGTCTTGCACTCACAACACTAATACATTTGGAAAAATCTACTGCCACATTTTTTTGGACATAAGATTAGACTCTGTTTCGGATGCTACTCCAGTCTAATGTACTAAAGATGGTAAATATTGGTCTCCCAGTGTTTCCCAATACCTGTATGTGTTCTACCTGCACAGCAGTGTTTGTATATAAGGGTGTGATCATTAGCTAACACTTGAAATCTGGCACAGTCTAGATTTTACAAGTTAAAACAATTTGCCACAAAAAGTGTTTACGGGTTCTACAGTGTTTAGCGTCCAGCAGGATATTTAACCTCTTAAACTCCTCAGAACCACCAGTGGGTCCAAACCGCACTTCATCATGTTCTCCATAACGTTCATACTCCATAAGCTCCATTCAGAAGCTGGGCGTCGTGTGAGGCTGTAGCTCTTCTCTCCAGTCTAATAGACGGTGACGTCATTTTAAACCCTTATAATAAAAGAAGCTGAACTCAGTTTGTTTTTCTACTGAAAGTCGACCCGTTTTTCCCCAAATCTGGGCTCTAAACTATAAACAGCCGGCGTCTCTTCAGTGATCTGCTCTGGAAACATCACTTTTAGAGAACAACACAAAGAGCGGCGGAGATTTTTGGCTTTCAGCAGTAAATTATAAGCATGTAGTGAAATGTGGAGATCATAAAGCATTTTCATTTAGAGGGGAACTTCTACCAAAAAAAAAAAAATAATAATAATAATAACAATAATATTAAAGTAAAAATTACATTTATTTCATGCAGTTACTGAATAATTTACCTTACAATTTGGCCACGAAAATTCAGATGGACAAACCACAGCGAGCCCTGGTCATCTGGAGGTCACCTGGAAACAGAAACTTTATTTACGTTTATTAACAGTATTAATATTTCAGAGCCCTGATCTGCAGTTAATGACCGTTTCCGTTCAATTAGTCTTTCGATTCTGGGCGTAATGTGTATCACAGTAACTCGAGCTGTCGCGTATTATAGGGTTGAAATATTATTTTGTTTATTTTAATATTAAAATAAAATGAAAATAGAGCTTTTAGCACCGGAAGTCGTCCTCGCGCTGGGCTCGCCGACAGGAAGCACGAACAGGAAGTGATGAACCTGACAGTTTAAAGGCGAGACGCTGAAAACGGCGCTTAGACGCGCTTTAGCGCCACTTTAGCGCAGATGGCTTTGAAGACGTGCTGTCGGCTGACCAGGCGCCTCGTGCGTGCTGTGGAGCAGGGAAGCGGAGCGCGAGCGCCGAGTTTACCGCGTGAGGTTTTATAAATCATATTTCATAACTGCCCTCGCTGCTGGTTTTGGGCTCAGTGCTGATGATGAAGCGCCATGTTTACAGTTTATGCTTCGCTTTGTTGTTTCGGCCGCTGTGTCCTGATCTTAAAGGGGAACTCCACCAAGTTCTCAAACTTTCTGCCTGAGGAGCGGTTCTGGTTTAAACGGAGCGGTTTGGTGTGAAACGCTCTGTTCTAGATAAACGTACCGAGTCAGAGCCGCTCACAGTGGTGGTGATGGGAACCAGACGTCCCTCTAAAAGCTCCTACAGAAAGTTCCTACATGAACTGGTTCTGAATTCACTGCCTGATGACTGAGACGCTGTTTTATGAGAGTTTAGAGAACTTCAACTCCATTCATGGTGGAGGGAGACATGCAGGGCGCTGTGCGGCAAAATAGTCCCCAAAGAAAACTCGTTATTCCAGATTTTCCACTGTTTTCCATCATCAACATTCCATATAAGCTCAGAAGACTCGTGTAGGTTCTCTGGTGGTTCTGGATGGTAAATAAAGTGTCTATATCTGTGTTGTAGTCATGGCGACGCCTGGTTCCCATCACCACCACTGTAAAGACGTCTGAACCAGTTCACACCAAACCCTCTGGATCTCTGTTTACACCTCAACAACATTACAGACCTTCTCAGATAAAAATCGGTGGAGTTCTTCTTCACGTTCGCTTTGACTCTGTTGACGTTGGCTGTAGCAGCAACGCTGCAGGCTAATCTGTGACCTCAGTCTAGTTTTACAGTTCTGCGCCTGTGATGGATCTAAAGCGTCTTCGTTTCAGGCCACCGTGCTGTTGCAAAGCAGAGCCATTTGTTTTCCTGGAGGAGCCTCTGTTCAGCTGGCCCGCCGTCTTCCGTGGTGACTTATGAAGAGTTGAAGAAGCTGCTAGGTGCCAAGTCCGGTGTGGTCATAGATGTACGAGAGCCCTGGGAGCTGAGAGAGTACGGGAATATCCCCGGGTCCATTAATGTCCCCTGTGAGTGCGAATTTACTGAGTTTGAAGCTGAATAACAGCTTGTGACTTCACTCCCATCCTTCCTACAAGCATCGATTCAGTACGTTCTCATTAGTTCACTATTTTAGCTCTCATGTATGTTTGTTAATCATTATGTAATAGACAAGATGTAAAACATCATCTCACACGCAGTTCATGATGCAGTCTCTGGTGGTGTGAATCAGCGCTTAGCCTAGCAGTAAACCTCACTCCAGCTTCTTCGTATTAAGTGCTGTATAACGTTAGTTCTGGCTGCGCGAGCTGATTGGTTGAGAGCCGTTCTAACTGTGCTGTTATTTTTCCATAATGTCAGATTTTTCCACAGACATTGTATCGCTCCGCTGAGATGCTGTTGCTTAGCAACAAGTTTGACAAGTTTGTACTCCTTACTTTGCCACAAACAGAAAACGGACACTAAGACCACATCTGACCGACTGCCGATTCGGTCCGACTCTGAAGACGAGACGATGCTAAATTCCCAAACTGTCGTCGCCACTGAGCAGCTTTTCAGTCGGCAGCTGTGACAGAAGATCAGCTGAACAACCTGGAATCAGCCAGAAATGAACCCAACGCCAAACTAAACGGGCTGTAAGAAGCTTTACAGACTGGCTGGAACAAAACAACATTAATACTGATCTGGAGAAACTGACCAAACTGAGCTGAACCTGATATTGGGTCAGTTTTACGGCTCAGTCTGATTTGGTCCGACTCTGAAGATCAGACACGTCTGGCGAATGGTGTTGGGTTCATTTCTGGCTGATTCCAGGTTGTTCAGCTGTTCTTCTGTCACAGTTGCCGACTGAAAAGCTGCTCAGTGGAGACGACAGTTTGGGAATTTAGTGTAAGGAGCTGCAGAACGAACTGCCAGCTGAGCAGCGAGTGGGCGGAGCTCGTTACTCTGACGTAGCAACGAGCTGCTCGTTAAGGAGCTATAATTAGGAGGATGGATGGATGGATGGATGGATGGATGGATGGATGGAGCTGAACATTAAAACATATTAAAGCCGCGTTCACGGCCAGTTTATTCATTTCTTACTGTATTTATGTAACTGCTGTATTAAAGCAGTAGAGCACTCGAGGAGGGAGTTATCACCAATAACATCACGGCTGGGATGATCTACGGACACCAGATCACAGCCGGGATGGTATTTTGCAATAACGCTCCCCCTCGGGATCTACTGCTTACATGACTACTAGCCACTTGCCTTCATTGAAACCTCTCTTTTCTCCTGCCTGCAGTGGGGCAGGTGAACGGTGCTCTGCAGCTCAAGCCAGAAGAGTTTAAGGAGAAGTATGGAGGCGGCATGCCATCAACCACAGAAAATGTGGTCTTCACCTGTCTTGCGGGAGCGAGGAGCATCAAAGCTTTAGAAGCTGCTGTGTCCTTAGGATACGCCAAGTAAGAAAGTTTTAACTCCTCTTAACCTGAACAGCGTTTTAGATTCACGCAGTGGGACATTCAGCTGCCAAACGCCCTGCAATCTTCTGCTTCATAGGGCTGCAGGATAAACGGTCAGTGCCGCACTGTTGATGTTACAGAACCATGCGGAGTTCAAAGATGAAACCTGGTGCATATACATGTGTGTGCACAGCCAGACATTAAGACATTAAGAGCCGCACTTTATGTACAAAAAAACACAAGATCTGAACATAAATGTGAAGCCCAGTTGGTTTAATCGTGAGGCGAAGCCTTGTATCCACCGTTTTTGGTAACTTTTATTATTTTTAAGAAAACAGGCTGTGCCAGTCATCTTTTCAAGAAGCACTGGGAAGAAAAAAGTCAAAATGATCTAAATAAATAAATAATGGATCGATAGCCAGATAAATGTGTATCTTATGTGTCATGATTTGATTTTTGATTTTAGGTTGACTTTAAAAAATTGTGTGTTCTGTGTCTCTTCAGCGCTCAGCACTACCCTGGAGGATGGCAAGATTGGGCCAAGCATGAAATCCTGCAGACCAAAGATTGACGTCCTCTTTACGGTGGCGCTGTGATTATGGGGGCGTTTTATGTTAAAGGACAAAAAGAATCTGGACAGGAAACGAGGAAGTGCGTAAAACGAGACAGATCAATACTACTGATTGGTATTTTGTTAGTTATGGTAGAATTTGAAAAAGATTTTTGGGAAACTAATGACGTCTCAGCTACAGCAGAACAGTTGGAAGGAGTTCGCCTGTTGTGGTGGTTTCAAAGTCAAAAACAGGTGAAAAAACAGGAGTTCCTGAAATGTAAGTTAAAAAAAAAAAATAGCACCTTACAACTACAGCTTCCCCTAATCCTAACCCTAAACCACAGACTCACCTTCAGACAAACCGGTCTAAAGTTTTAAATCTGGGAGACAATCAAGCTCCACTACTACTCAGATCTGGTTCCCATCACCACCACTGTGAACAGCTCTCCCCCGGTTTATCTAGAGCAAAGTTTCACATCGAACGGAACTGGATGACACTGGACGGCTCAACGGCTCCAGACCTAATCTGTATCTTTACAATTCATTACATAATCACTCTGACTTTTCTTTTTTTTTTTTTTTTTTTTTAATTTGTTGGAATTACACTTTAAGGCTAGGGTCAGTAGAGTGGTCATAGACTAAACTTCCAGTTTCTGGTTTTATGTTAAAGCTGAATGTTGCTGTTACCTTTGAAATGAAGTCGTTGGTGCTCCTCTGCGTGGTGGTGTTTTTGAGGTGCACTGTGTGAACACTCCAGTACTGCTTCATGAGTTATTGGAAATGATTAGTGTAAACGATGATCTTTGAGAACCTGTGCAACGTGTGATTAGTGTCAGAATCGTGGGGTGTTTGCTGTCACGTTCAGAGTGACTCGATCACACTTGTAGAAAGAAATGAAATGAAGACTGAGGGCATATGTAATTTTATGTAAGTGGAAATAAAATTTGAAAAGAACTTTGTGTAGCTTTTGCTTTTGTTTTGGTAACATATTGATACCATCTTAGAATATAATAGATTTTTTTCTTCTCTTTCTCCTGTGAAGTTGTTTGTTGTCTAAATCTGTCTGAAATGTGTTTTGGTGCGGACTCACGTGATCACGGGATTTTAATTAGATCTGGTAAACGTATAAAAAAATAAATATGAATGTATACACTGTAAAACAATCACACTAACTTTTTAGCTTTATTTACTCATCTGGTAAACGTCCTAATGGAAATGTAGCGGCACCTCCTGTTTGTGTTTCTCTAAACGTGATGTGTTAAATAGCCAAACCCTCATTGTGTTCCATTTATTTATTTATTTATTTATTTTTAATGAACACCTTCACGAAATGTGTGATCCCTAGCCAGGCACAGAAGCACTTCAGCACGTTTTGTGTTAAAAGTAGCTTCAGGCGTGTCGTGGTCAGCTGATCAGAGAGCGAGTGTGTGGCTGCTTTAAGGGAGTTTAATGCTGTAATGTTCAAATCAAATCAATTTTATTTGTAGCGCTTTTTACAACGGATGTTGTCACAAAGCAGCTTCACAGAATTTCGGAAAAGACAAAGTTTCAACAGGACTGTAAGAATGTACAGAAACCCCCCCCGGTGGGCAAGCCAGGGGCAACAGTGGCAAGGAGAACCTCCCTCAGAGCTGAGGAAGAAACCTTGGGAGGAACCAGGCTCACCAGGGGGGACCCGTCCTCCTCTGGTCAGACTACCTACAACTGATGTAGTTACTGACTTGTTAAGAGTCTTTTGCCCAAAAGGCTTCCCAGCATTCTTAGCAGTTTTGTTTTGATTAGTTCTGTTATTATTTCTGAAGATTTTGTTATTCTCGTCATTCCTGGTGTTTTGTGTTGAGGTTGGTCAGTTCAGCCTGTAGCCGCTGTGCTATCAGGTGGTCCATTTGCGTCTTCAGAAATGTGTAGAACTTGTGTGTACAGTCATTTATTCATTGCAGCGTGAAACCGCTGGATTCCAGTGTGTTGGACATTTACAGCAAGTCACGATTAAGTGAGAAGCTACTCTGACCAGGCTGACTCAGCTTAACCCGAGCCGATGGAGAATAAACGAGACCGCCAGCTCAGCTGAAACTACATTTTACTGAGGAAATCTGGAAAAACATGAAGCACCTATAACTTGAATAAGTCATTTATTCTTGGATGCTGGTGGTTGTATTTTGTTTTGTCCATCTGAATTTGTAAGGCAAACTATTCAGTAACTGCATGAAATAAATGTAAATTTGTGGGTTTTTTAAAGTTCCCCTCTAAATGAACAGAAAATGTGTTTATGTATATCACTATACGCTGACAATGAGACACCTTAGAGCCCAGATTTGGGGAAAAACGGGTCGACTTTCAGTAGAAAAACAAACTGAGTTCAGCTTCTTTTATTATAAGGGTTTAAAATGACTTCACCGTCTATTAGACTGGAGAGAAGAGCTACAGCCTCACACGACGCCCAGCTTCTGAAATACACTATATACTTATATACTTCCAAAAGTGTTCGGTCGTCTGGCTTCTCACGCATATGAACTTGAGTGGCGTCCCATTCTTAATCCATAGGGTTTAATATGATGGTGGCCCACCCTTTGCAGCTGTAACAGCTTCAGCTCTTCTTTCTTTCGGCTTTCCACAAGGGTTAGGAGTGTTTATGGGAATTTCTGACCGTTCTTCCAGAAGCGCATTTGTGAGGTCAGACACTGATGTTGGACGAGAAGGCCTGGCTCACAGTCTCCGCTCTAATTCAGCCCAAAGGTGTTCTATGGGGTTGAGGTCAGGACTCTGTGCAGGCCAGTCAAGTTCTTCCACACCAAACTGGCTCATCCGTGTCTTTATGGACCTGCTTTGTGCGCTGGTGCTCAGTCATGTTGGAACAGGAAGGTGCCGTCCCCAAACTTCCCACAAAGTTGGGAGCATGAAATTGTCCAAAATCTCTTGGTGCTGAAGCTTTAAGAGCTCCTTTCACTGGAACTAAGGGGCCGAGCCCAAATCCTGAAAAACAACCCCACACCATGATCCCCCCTCCACCAAACTTTACACTCGGCTCAATGCAGTCAGACAAGTACCGTCTCCTGGCAACCGCCAAACCCAGACTCGTCCATCAGATTTCCAGACAGAGAAGTTTGATTGGTCACTCCAGAGAACACGTCTACACTGCTCTAGAGTCCAGTGGCGGCGCTTTACACCACTGCATTCCACGCTTTGCACTGCGCTTGGTGATGTAAGGCTGGGATGCAGCTGCTCGGCCATGGAAACCCATTCCATGAAGCTCTCTACGCTGTTCTTGAGCTGATCTGAAGGCCACATGAAGTTTGGAGGTCTGTAGTGATGGACTCTGCAGAAAGTCGGTGACCTCTGCGCACTATGCCCCTCAGCATCCGCTGACCGCTCTGTCATTTTACGTGGCCGACCACTTCGTGGCTGAGCTGCTGTCAGGAGGATGGGTTCCCCTTCTGAGTCTTGGTTCCTCTCAAGGTTTCTTCCTCTTTTAGGGAGTTTTTCCTTGCCACCGTCGCCGCTGGCTTGCTCATGGGGGCTCGGACCCGGATTTTCTTTCTTCTTTTCTCTTCTCTCTGTAATACTGATTGTTCTGTAAAGCTGCTTTGTATCTGTTGTAAAAAGCGCTATATAAATAAATTTTGCTTGCTTGCTTGCTGTCGTTCCCAATCGCTTCCACTTTGTTATAATCCCACTGACAGTTGACTGTGGAATATTTAGTAGTGAGGAAATTTCACGACTGGACTTGCTGCACAGGTGGCGTCCGATCACGGTACCACGCTGGAATTCACTGAGCTCCTGAGAGCGACCCATTCTTTCACTAATGTCTGTAGAAGCAGTCTGCAGGCCTAGGGGCTCGGCTTTATACACCTGTGGCCATGGAAGTGACTGGAACACCTGGATTCCATGATTTGGATGGGGGAGCAAACGCTTAAAAGTTATGAAGTAAAGAATATGACGAAGTGTGCTTTCGACCCACCGGTGGTTCCAATGAGTTCAAAAAGTTAGGCTTGAACCTGTTAAGTCACTAATTTTTTTTTAGGCAAAGTTCGCTTCACATTTGAAATAAAGTCGACTAATTTTACAGCTGAGTTTACAGTAACTCTGTATAGCTGCAGGTGGGATAATCAGCATGTGATTGTTTAAATATGACTTTTTTAAGACTAAGTCACCAGTGTTCTTCTGTTTGGGACTTGTTCTCAGGTAAGATCAGAATATACACACACTCAAGAGCACAAAGGTGAGAGCAGTTCTGCGCTTTAAGAACACGTCAATCTGACGGAGACTTTTTTTTAGGACGTTTCTCAAGAACATGCTTAAGAACAAACTCAGGAGGATCCTGGAGAACGAGGCCCGGCGTGTATTGCAGAGTTTCTACACTGTGCTTTTTGTCAACAAGCTCTCGCTGCTCCTGATCTGAAATAAATAGGACTGCCTAGAAAAATCTGTGAGCACAAACTTGATATGAACTTTTTTCCTTATTTCTCCTCTCAGCCAGAAAGATGTTTAACTCATTTAATCCAGTTTTCCTATGTTGTTCCAGCCCTTAAGGATTACAGTGACTCTTAAACTGAAAGGGGTTCAAATGCTGCATAGACTCTTATTTTAAAGGGGAGTTTTGTAACAGCAGCTTTAGCCGGCAGAGTGAGCGAGAGAGAAACGGAGAGCTTATCAATGTGGTGTCTTGCTGTGGTATTAGTTCAGCACGGGTGACTCACTGTATTGTAATTGGATGAGAAAATGTCGCCTGAGTGTTTGAACTCCATTTAGCTGTCGTTTTAATCTTGAAAGCACGCACAGACACCCAGCCCAGCTGAGCTTCAGCGGAAAGAATCTCAGCCACCAAATCAGGGCAGCATCAGAAAGGATGAACGCTCACAGATGGATGGACCAGTGGTTGGATAGATAGATGACTGGCTCTTACACTAAAATTAGGAACCTTCAGTGGTTGATGGGATCTATTTTGATCTTAATGTGTTCTTGGCTGGAAAATCATAAAAACTCAGGTGTGGCTGTTTCTGCCTTTCTCTGAGGAAACGCAGCAAAACGCCTTTTACCTGGACTGCATTTCTTTGGTTTGACCGGAAATGAAATCGCCTGCTAACAGAGGCTGGTGGGACTGAGAACCTGTAAATGTGAAAAGGGTCCAGTGACCACACTCTGTCTGGGTGGGTAGGATGACCCCCACCAGATGCTGACATGTGTGGCCAGTTTTCGTCTCCGAGTGTGTTGAGCTTCCTGATGATTTGAAAAGGTGTTGTGGCTGAAATTAAGTGTCTCAGAGGAAGTCGCTCACCTTCAGCCTCCCAAGTGGACATCACTGTGTGATAGGCAGACCTGGCTAGTGGGTGGAAATGAATGTGATTAAGTTTGCTGGAATATTGAGAAAATGTAGTAGAATTTTCAGAGCACTTTTCCGTTAGAATTGACTGTTTCATTTTCCTTTTTTTTAATTTTAAAAGGCAATTTCCCCCCTCGCCCCTCCCACTGAGCCCTTAGCCTTGTGCGTTCTCGTCTGGGGTGGGTGTCCCGATTCTTGTTGAGATAGAGGGGTGGGGTGAAGTGTTGGGGCTGCATGACCCTCCAAACGGAGGTTTTTCAGAGTTTTTCAGAGACTCCAAACAGAGAGATATGAGAAAAAAAGAAAAACGGTGTTTCTCCTTACACTCTGACTGTGTGAGTGTGGTACTTCCTCTAAGACAACCTAGAACAAGACTAAACTGCCTTCAAAATAACGGTGCTTGTAAAACAGCCCAGACAATAAACACTCAGTGTTTCACTGTGAATTTAACATGCAGAACACTTTGTAAACACTAAACTACAAGATACCTAACAGTCATATACAGGAGTTTAAACACACACACACCACAGACACACACACACACCTTAGCCGCTTCTCCTTCTGGGTCGCAGGGGGAGCTGGAGCCTATCCCAGCTGTCAGCACGCGGAAGGCAGGATACACCCTGGACAGGTTGCCAGTCCAGAAGTTTAAACACTCAATCAAAATACGTATTTAGTTTTTTTTTTTTTTTTCTTTTCATGGGATTATTTATGTGCTGCATCCAGGCCCAGGTCATCCCGAGGGGCCTGAGCCACTAGGGGGCCTGGCAAATATTTATGAGGAAATCCAAAAATTCTACTAGCAGCACAGTGGAAAACAATTAATCTGTCATTGTGTTACAGCAAATCATATCCCTGATACATCTTTCCTGAACATTTGCTTCATTAGAGAGCTTGAAGAAGCTCTGCTGTTATCTCTCATACTTCTTCTTCTTCCACACGTTTCTGCGATTCTGTGGCCCGAATAACTTAACGTACAGACTCCGTTCAAACTGCGTTCCGAAGGTCTCGGCGCTGTGACTTGTGCTCTGTATGTTTGGAGTCGATCGGATTGGTAGTTTTTAATAAAATTAAGTTTAAAAGTTAAAATCCTCCCATAAGAAATGAACGGCGGAAAGTTCAGAGCTTCAGATTCTAACTGACATCAGTGACGTCACAGCAGGCCACTCAGTCTCACAGACACAGCCGATCACGTAGGGAATCGGCTTTAAAATCCTTAAACTTTCACCTAGAAACTCCATTCCAGTTTTAAATGGTAGAGAAACTCCTCCTTTCTGAAAGCTCAAAATATCTCATCACTTCATCCATTACCTTTAGAGTTATGAGCGTTTGTTTGGCACTAGGCCCAGAAAACTGCCCCATTCACTCCCATATAAATTTCTCAAAATCAGAATCTGCTTATTTCAGGATTTTCTCTGTGTTTAACTCGTCATAACTCAGACATTTTCTCCTCAATACACACAACATTACACCAAACTAATCCTCAAGGGGTCTCATCTCACACCATCTATCCGGTGAAGCGACAGAGTAAACATTTCCTGAGTTAGGACTGTTTGTTCAGAGGGTGCAAATCGGACTCAAACAAGGCTTCTCCACTAAGAGCTGCATAATAACAGAGTGACAGTTCATGACTCCACCCCCCAATACACACATCTCTATCTCTCACACACACTACAAACACACACACAACACACACCACACACACACACAACACACACACACACACACCACACAGACAGACACAACACACACCACACAGACACACACACACCACACACACACACACACACACCAGGCAGACACACACACACCACACACACAGACAGACACACCCACACCCAAACCACACACACACACCACACACACACACAGACACACACACCACACACACTCACACAAACACACACACACACCACACAGACACACACACACCACACACACAGACAGACACACCCACACCCAAACCACAGACACACACACACCACACATACACACACACCACACACCACACAGACACACACAACACACACCACACAGACACACACACACAACACACACACACCAGGCAGACACACACACACCACACACACAGACAGACACACCAACACCCAAACCACAGACACACACACCACACACACACACACACACAGACACACACACCACACACACTCACACAGACACACACACACACACCACACAGACACACACACACCACACACACAGACAGACACACCCAAACCACAGACACACACTCCACACAGACACACACACCACACACAGACACATACACCACACACACACGCAGGCACACCCAAACCACAGACACACACACACCACACATACACACACACCACACACCACACAGACACACACTCGCACACACAGACACACACAGACACACACACCACACAGACACACACAACACGATCAATTTGAGAGCTGTGCCTTTGTAGTTTTTACAGCTATCATATTCACTGTCGATTTCAATGTATAAAAGTTTCAAAACAGACCATTCTCTGAGTGGATGTAGCTTCATCATGGCAGGTTTATGTGAAATATATATGAGGTAATCGACTTGAGTGTAAAAAAACACTGAGCCTTAATGATGTACAGCTTTGGTCAGACACTCATTGGTCAGCTCCACTCATATCTCTCAGCCTGCTCATACATGAAGCCCGTTCAGAGACCATTAAAATCCCTAAATCTCTCTTTAATGCTATTTTTTAAGATAACAGACTCACTGCTGTGTTAATCTGGAGCAGTAATGATCCTGCCTGTCACATGTGAGATCTGCTGCTAACGGCTTGACCCTGCTGTGTGTGGCCTGTCCGGCTGCTGAGTATGTAATTAGAGGCCCTTCATATCACAGCATATCACATCAGATCTGCACATACTGACTAATGGGCCCTCGTCCATCTCCTCACACATCTGTGGTAGATGTTTGAGTGGCAGCTGTGATTTTCTGTGGTACTGAAGTTACAAATTCCAGAGTTGCTGGATCATCCTTGGGCTTTGAGTATATTATAGCTGTTCAGGCTGGATTTGTAAGCAGAGGAACCCCAGAGCAGGTCAGACCAGATCAGAAGAAGCTAAGAGAAGCCCAGTCTTAATCCATCATGAGTCGCAGCCCGGAAAGAATTTCGTCCTACCGCCGCCACTTTGAGGACACCACCACTTCGTCCTATCAGGTGCGGGTCAGCAGCCCTTCTCCAGTCAGGAGGGATGCTGGAAGATGCCGTTCTGCCAGTTACACCCGCACTGCAGCGGCGGCAGCAGTGGGCAGGAGCAGCATGGCTGTGGGCCGCAGGACACTGTCCAGCACACGCAGCAGGCCGCTAATGACAGGGTAGGTTTTGACATGGGTTGAGTGAAGGTTAGTCATTTCTTCTCTAAGCAGATTTTACAGAGGCATTAAATCCTGAAGATTATGAAACAGCAGCAATAAAAACACATTCGAAAATCCACATAAACAGGACAGATGGACTTTCACCATAATGTTCTCATCTTTTCTGGTACAGAAAGCAGTTGAAAATGTAACTGCAGTAAATATGTTCATTTAAAAGAAGGAACGTCCTGAAACCTCTGTGATAGTTTGGTGAGTAAAAATCAAATTTACACAATTCCCTCTTTACCCCACATGGAGTGGATCAGCCAACATGTTTGGTGTCTGAAGCTTGCCTGTTTAGTATTATCCTGAAACTATAAGGCTAATGTGTCTAATGTAACGAAGGCTTATAATTAGTATTATGGTAGTAATTGTAGACAATATAGAGGCTTCATTGTGGCTGCTAATGCAGTTTTTTGTTCTTAAAGATATAAAGATACATAAATATGTCATGCATTGTCAGAAACCACAAGCAAGTCTGTTTAAGATTACTTAACAACTGGTGCACCATTTGAGCAACGATGTGGCGGATTAGGCACAAATTTAATCGGTATATGCTTCAAATACCCATTAGCTACATTAGCCTCGTAGCTCCAGTGCAAAACTAAAGAAGCAAACCACTTGATCGACAAACATGTCTTAGCTGATAAACTATATTTGGGATAAGAGGAAAATGATGTAAAAGTGATTATTGACAAAAAATAATTGAATGAATGATGAGCTAAGAGCTCACTTGATTAGATGAAGGGACCAAAAATGTGAGCCAAAAATTTGTAGATATATTGATTGATTGTAGTTTACAGCATAAAGATATATAATTGTGCATAAACTTACATTTATTAAGCAGTAAAAAAAGGAGATGTGAATTAAAGCAAAATATGACAAAGTAGAAATAGAAGTATATCTATTTGCATATTTATGTACCATATGAGACAGATATGTTGTATTTACATGGTCGCAGGCACTGAGTGGTATGAGGTCTAGAAGCGCAGTGAGTCTAGTCTCAGCTGTGAGTATCAGCAGTGTTTACTGTGTACAGAGCGCAGTGAGTCTAGTCTCAGCTGTGAGTATCAGCAGTGTTTACTGTGTACAGAGCGCAGTGAGTCTAGTCTCAGCTGTGAGTATCAGCAGTGTTTACTGTGTACAGAGCGCAGTGAGTCTAGTCTCAGCTGTGAGTATCAGCAGTGTTTACTGTGTACAGAGCGCAGTGAGTCTAGTCTCAGCTGTGAGTATCAGCAGTGTTTACTGTGTACAGAGCGCAGTGAGTCTAGTCTCAGCTGTGAGTATCAGCAGTGTTTACTGTGTACAGAGCGCAGTGAGTCTAGTCTCAGCTGTGAGTATCAGCAGTGTTTACTGTGTACAGAGCGCAGTGAGTCTAGTCTCAGCTGTGAGTATCAGCAGTGTTTACTGTGTACAGAGCGCAGTGAGTCTAGTCTCAGCTGTGAGTATCAGCAGTGTTTACTGTGTACAGAGCGCAGTGAGTCTAGTCTCAGCTGTGAGTATCAGCAGTGTTTACTGTGTACAGAGCGCAGTGAGTCTAGTCTCAGCTGTGAGTATCAGCAGTGTTTACTGTGTACAGAGCGCAGTGAGTCTAGTCTCAGCTGTGAGTATCAGCAGTGTTTACTGTGTACAGAGCGCAGTGAGTCTAGTCTCAGCTGTGAGTATCAGCAGTGTTTACTGTGTACAGAGCGCAGTGAGTCCTTACAGCAGCAGTTATGATATATTGCACAGTGTGTATTAACAGCTCGGTTCAGACAGCAGCAGATCAGCACCGTCTCCACAGTGAGAAAACTCGGTCTTTTAGCAGTGGGTCAGCAAGATCTCCTATCTAATATTGTATGAATGAACGGAGGTTCTCTTCTCTAGCTGAGGCATGCAGTGTTATGACTGATGAACAAGGCAGAGAATAAACACCTCCTGACTTCATCGCGACTGGCAGTGGTTCATGGAGACGTGCTGGTCCGATTAGGCCGTGTTAGAAATCACACTCGCACAGCATGTTAATAAAACCCTACGTGATACATCGATGTGTCTGTTTTCAACACATTAGTCATTCATACATTTGGGTTCCAATGACATCAGGGGTCTTCAGTCCAGCTTTCAGAGACCTTCAGCCAGTCCAAGTTATTTTTTACTCTCTTCCAGCTCCAATCACACCTGAGCCAGGGATCCAAGGGCTCTAGATGCTGTTACCTGGCTCAGGTGTGTTAGAAGCTGGAACATCTGTATACATCCACATGAAATAAACATGGGGGTCTCTACAGACTGAAATAAATCCCCCCTTCCCATTTACATAATAGTTAAAACAAAGTATTAAAGTTTATTTATCATCCAGCATTATTACAGATTTTTACCTATTCAAATGTAGATTTTTTCTTTACTAATAAAGCTATTATTGTTATTATTATTATTAATAATAATAATAACAATAATAATCATTTTATTGCCTTATCTAAGCTCAAGGTGACGGAACCTGTGGGACATATGAAAACATAGAGGTATAAATGAAGATTCATCACCACACTTATCAAAAAGGAGTAATGGAGAAATAGCGCCGTTTTACCCAGAGCAGGCTGAGTAACGCAGTCTGGCTGATTGATTATAGATATTGTCTATTTATTTTCCCCAAATTCACACAGACAGCCCAGGGTGAAAGGTCATATGCTGGATTGCGCAGGTTTTATTATTTCATTCTCATGAGTTGGACTGGAGTTGGACTGATGTCACTGACCTGTGGATTCAGCAGATTACAGGAGACTGTAAAACTTTGCGCTGCAGACTCAGGATTAAAATCTAAAGTCTAAGCAGCGTGAACTGCCGATGTGTTTAAACTGTGCTGTGTTCACCGGTGGGCGTGCAGAGTTGGGGTGGGCACGGTGTGTGTGAGTGCTGGAGGAGCAGTGATCGATCTGGATGCTGTTGCTGCTGAAAACCAGAAGTTCCTCAGCACCAGGACGGGAGAGAAGAAAGAGATGGTGGCTTTAAACGACCGACTGGCGGCCTACATCGAGAAGGCAAGATCACCCCCCCCCCCCTCTCTCTCTCTCTCTCTCTCTCTGTCTTTCTCTCTCTCTGTCTCTCTCTCTCTCTCTCTCTGTCTTTCTCTCTCTCTCTCTCTCCCTCTCTCTCTGTCTCTCTTTCGGTCTCTGACAGTCTATGACTAATGGAGGCTTAGCTATCCAGCAATATTAAACCAGCTGGTGTGAACCTTCTTACTAAAAATCTCAATCAGATAAAAATTTACGCCTGATCTGTCCTAACAGTGTGACCCTGGGTCAGGCTTGGATTGGTCAGTTTCGTTTCACCAAGGGCCGATTTCAGTCACTGATCTCTGCTTTGCTCTATAGGTCCGCTCTCTGGAGCAGCAAAATAAGCTCATGGAGACTGAGATTGAAGCCCTTCAGAATCGCTTCTTGAAGCCCACTGGTCTACGCATCCTGTACGAGGAGCAGCTGAAGGAGCTCCGCAGAATCGCCGATCAAATGAAAGTGCAGCGGGTACTGAACGACGAGTTTCACCCTAATGAAAAAGATCTATAGTTATACTACAGGAACTCCACGAGTCTCTATCCGAGACTTGCTCTGTGTTGGTATATAGGGTCAAATACAGGAAGAATAGTTGTACAAGTTCATGTTGACATTGTCAAAATAGCCACTTGTTACCTTCAGGCTCCCGCTGAGCTGTTGAGGGTCAGAAAAGGGTCTTTTTAAAGCCCAGTAAACGTTCAGGTGTATCACTTTAGACTCTTTTTCAGGATCTTGCTGTTGCTGCTAAAGACGCAGTGGCTGGTCAGCTGGACATGATGAAAGTGAAGTACGAGGAGGCCCTGGAGCTGAGGAAGAAGGCCGAGCTGGACATTGAGGCCTTCCGCCCAGTATGGTCCAGTTTTGTTTAGGATCCATCATTATCTCTAAAACCCACGAAACCTCCTTGTTTATCATGTGACTTTTTGACTCTCCTCAGGATGTTGATGCTGCCACCTCTGCTCGCATTACGCTGGAAAAGCAACTGGACAACCTGGAAGTGGAGATTGAGTTCCTTCAGCGGCTCCACAAGGAGGTGAGGAATTAGGTCAAAATTTACTCCAAACAGTCGCTCATATGCAGAAAACTGCATATGCAAATAACTTTTGCACATGACTGTAGATACGACTGTCATAGTGTCATAAACAGTGTAAGCAGGTCTGTTTGAAATGTACTAACAACTGAGCTTAGTTTAAGGCCAGTGAGTGATGATTTTCAGCATGTGATTGTTGTGATGATTTCAGCATGTGATTGTTGTGAGTGATGATTTTCAGCATGTGATTGTTGTGAGTGATGATTTTCAGCATGTGATTGTTGTGATGATTTCAGCATGTGATTGTTGTGAGTGATGATTTTCAGCATGTGATTGTTGTGAGTGATGATTTTCAGCATGTGATTGTTGTGATGATTTCAGCATGTGATTGTTGTGAGTGATGATTTTCAGCATGTGATTGTTGTGAGTGATGATTTTCAGCATGTGATTGTTGTGAGTGATGATTTTCAGCATGTGATTGTTGTGAGTGATGATTTTCAGCATGTGATTGTTGTGATGATTTTCAGCATGTGATTGTTGTGAGTGATGATTTTCAGCATGTGATTGTTGTGAGTGATGATTTTCAGCATGTGATTGTTGTGAGTGATGATTTTCAGCATGTGATTGTTGTGAGTGATGATTTTCAGCATGTGATTGTCTGGCTGATTGAATGTGTTTAAAGTTTAATTGATTTTTGGCTGAACTAAAACTTTAATGTTCCTCAAGATGAAAGTGGTGAATGAATATAATGTCCTGTTTTCTCAGGAAATCGAGGAGCTGATGAAGCAGGTGTACGCAGCCCACACCTCGCTCCAGGATGCTTACGCCCTGCCTGACCTCACTGGCGCTCTTCAGCAGGTCCAGCTGCAGTATGAAGATATCGCGACCAAAAACCTACAGGTGGGTGAACCAGTCCTGGACCTCCAGCCAGTCCACAGTTTTGTTTTGTTCTAGTAAGGGAACAAAAAAGATCTATGACTTAGAGTAATCAGTTTTAGTGCTGCAATGAACCTTTTTTTCAAAACAGGTTCTTTAAAGAACCACATACAGCAAGTTGGCCATCATACAGATTAACCTTTAACCCTTCAGAGAACCTTTTGAGTTGGAATGGTTCTATTTGAAGAACCTATTTTTAAAGGTGTCCCACACCTGAGGCAGGTCATCAGCATCAGCTTATCTGTGTTAGGTGTGATTGAAGCTGGAACAAATTAAAATGGTTTATTTTCTCCAGGAAATGGACTCTTGGTACAGAACTAAATTCGACGACCTCACGGACAAATCAACAAGACACGTCGACACCGTCCGAAGCGTCCGAGAAGAAATCGCAGGCGCAAAGAAAGATGTGATTTCATTACTTTTACATTTTAAAGATGTTTTTATCTGCTTGAAATTATTTATTCATACTACTATTATTGTTATGATCGACAATTTCTATTCATAGTTGCATTATTATTGTTATTATTGTTATATTGTTATTATTGTTAGTAGTGTTTTTAGTATTATTACACTTGGGAAATGGTGATTGAATCAATACAGCACTGTGCAGAAGTCAAAGACCACCGTTTATTTATTTTATTTCCAATGTAAACAGTCATTAAATACAGGATCTTCCTTTTTCATTATCAGGAAAAAAAAGCAGAAAACATGTTCAACCGAACAGAATATACAGATGCTTTTCAATTTTTCAATATTTTTGCTATTTTTATTTGCTTTGAACTGCCTTTCTGACAGTGTCTGTTCTTTTCTGGCTCGGTTTTTCAAAGAAATGTGCAGGGAGGTTTTTCCACACCTTCAAAGTTCAGTTTTAGAAACTACTCTGTAAATCTCCTTTGACTTTAACTTCCTTTATGCAAGTGGATTATCTCAAAATGAACACCTGGTACTTTATGGCAGTTTTAAAAAATCAAGCAATCAATCAATCCATAAATCAATCCATTAATCCATCAATCAGAAGGTCTCTGGCTTTTGCATAGTGTATGTAACTGTTGTGTTGACTCATCTGACATATTTGAATCTTGTAAATCCAAAGTGTCATATTTTTCAGCATATTGTGGTTTTAATTTTAGTCTAAGATCATTCTGTTAAACCCAGGATTAAAGAGTTTGGATTAAACGTTATGTTTATTTGTAGATTCAAGGTAAGGAACGTGACTTGGAGTCACTGAAGACCAGAAATGAAGCTCTGGAAGCTCAAATCCGTGAGAAGCAGGAGAAGCACAGGAAAGAGCTGGAGGAGCTGCAGGTCAGAAAGAGTTAAATAAGTCATATTCATTAGAGAGTCTGGGGGGGAAGGGGGGGGGGTGTGAAATGCCATAATCTAATGTTTTGTTTCCAGGCCAGGATCGAAGCCCTGCAGCAGGAGCTGAAATCCACCAAAGAGAAGATCGCTCTCCACCTCCGTGAGTACCAGGACCTCCTCAATGTGAAGATGGGCCTGGAGATTGAAATCACCACGTACAGGTAAAACCACATGCTGAGAGATTAAATACGGGATTATGAAAACGAGAGAATCGGAGAGCAGCAGGAATGAAGAGCACTGCTGTAGGAAACTGGCCAGCTGGACTGGTCAGTCTAAAAACTGCAGAAGTCTGAAGTTCTCATTGCCATGTCAGTTTTATGTTCTCAGTTTCTTATCATTTTGTAAATGTGATTACATAATTAATCGAGTCACAAACAAGAAATAATCAAGCAAAATGTAAGAAGAGCCATAAAAGGGTCCATATCATAGAAACTAAACGTCCCTCACATTTTTAATGAAAGGAGTTTGAAGTGATACATAAACATTTCAACATGTCATTAACTCCTCATTACATCCAGACCGTATGTGGACAAAAACAGACCCACCTGTAAGGCCGCAAGAACCAATTCAATTGCACATATTCGCCTATTCAGCGGAAAGCAGTTTAGCCACGCCCACTCACACTGAAGTTATATAAAGAGCATTTCATCTCTGTGTGCTTTCTCTAAAGCGCAGCCAATCAGAACAAAGCTCATTAAAATACATAAAATACAAGAAGAATGTAAGGTCCAGGCTTTTAGAAAGTAATGACCATGAGGGTCCTGGACGGGTTCATGCAACAGTGGTCATTTAACGGAGTTGAACTATTTCCTGTTGTCTTTAGGAAGCTGATTGAAGGTGAAGACTCCCGCCTCAGCAGCATGGTCCGAGGTCTGCAGACCATGTCTCTGATGGCTGGCGGTGGACTCGGGGCTATTGGCATCGGAGGAGGCCTGGGGGCCATCGGTGCTGCTGCCGCTCTGGGGACCAGAGGCGGTATTGCAGGAGGCGTTGGTGTGGGAGTCGCAGGACTGGGAGGAGGCCTGGGTGCCGGAGGTGTCGGAGAAGGCACGACCCTTGATTACGGCAAAGAGCAGGCCGTGGAGATGACCGAGAGGAAGACCGTGCTGATTAGGTAACCGTGTTTTTCTTTCCCAAACTGCTGCTAAAGCACATTTAAAAGCACTTAAAGTTAAGCTCTAATCACACAAACTGTGCCACAAACCCTGGATATTGTGTTAAAACAGTGATGACACAAAACAACAAGTAGTAAATAAAGACTTCATGTCTGAGTTTGATAAACCCGGCCTTCGTTGTTTCTCTTAGAACAGTTAAAGCAGATGATGACACAGTTCAGAGAGACATGCAGGAGAGAACCTACTCCATCACTGGAGCAGCACAGGAGGAAGAGGACGAATGAATGTGCTTCATCTCTCTGAAAACCCACCCGCATAAACGCTTTCACAAACATACGCCCCCCCATTAACCCCCATCTTCACCCGACCTGTCGTACGGTTTACAGTTTTGCTCCCAACACTGTACCAAACGTGCAAATAAAGCTTCTTGAGCATCGGAGCGTTGCCTTGTGTGGTTTTTCCGTCTCTTATAACATGTGATCACTGTTAGGACAAAAAGGTTTCATTTCTGAAATGATCATTTCAAACAAAGCAAACTTATTAAACTCTATCTTTGATCCACATTTAGGCAATAAGATTTCATTCCAACACAGTAAAGCTAATTAATAAAGGCAATCAATTAAATTTTTTTGAGTTTATGAAGTCAAAACTATTGGTTTAAAGTTAGTTACACATACAGTTCTGTGTAAAAGCCCTCAGCACTGTTTAAAGTCATTCATCTGTGAAGGTGGAATTATTTCTTCTAACATTAGAACAAATATTCAATTCAACTTTATTGTCATTATACAATACAGCGTAGCACAGTATAGCGAAACGCTATCGGGCTACATCTCCAGTGCAGTAATAAAAGATAAATAGTCAACAGTTCAAAGACAAAAGACAGTAAAAGACGAAATGTGCATAGGCATTATAACAGATTATAACAGGTATGTTTGACGTATAGACAGTATGTGCGTAGTCAGATATTCAAGTGTATATAAACAAATACAGTAAAATGTAACAAGAATGTTCTTGTTTTTAAAAAGGTAGTTGTGAGCTTGGTTCTGGATTTTTCCTCAAGATCTCTGAGACTTGCATGGATTTCTTAAGTTCCATCACCAGCTCACCTGATTTAACTGTTCATTTGTTGATGATAACTACAGTCAATACTGGGCTTCTGTGTTCATTTTTGCTTTAATTGCAATTTTAGCATTTTTTGCCACCCAAATCATGGACACGAATTGCTGAGGTGAACGTCACTGAGCAAATGGGTTTATTTTAGATCTCTGTTTCCATTAAAACCTTCACTAACACAAACATTACACAACAACCGCACTGTGACAACGTTAAAGTGAACAATGACTCAGAAACCGATGTAGCAGACTGTCGCTACAGCTGCTGCTGTGAAGCTAAACAGCTGCTGTCACAAACATTAGCAAATGGGACAAAACAGCCTGACCTGCTGACAAAAACAAGCCTTGCTGTGTCGGAAAGGCTCTGAGCCAATCAGCAATGATTTGGCCCTCGTCTGATTCCCTCAGGTCTCCATAGCTGCCCATTTCTCCTGCGTCTAACTCACCTGTGAGAACCAACTGTTCTTTTACTGCCAAATTATCCCAGATCTTCACATCCTGTTGGTACGAGATCGTTATTTTAATCCTCTGCGTCTCATCATGTTTTGACTCAGGGTTGTATGAGTCTCATATTCCTTTAAATATCTTCATATTCAGACACCAATTCCGTTTTCTGCTGAGACACGTGGCTCTTCAGTTTGTACCTCCATTTACAGCCAAAGCCTGTTGGCCATTTTAGAATAAATAGTTACCTAGTACCTTTAACCTTGGACCATTGTTCATTTTAGGGACTGTAAAGTAAATCATGACCCCTAAATGAATGTCCTTAAAAGGTTCTTGAATTGGATGTGCAGGAATAACTACAGAACCTTTTTCAATGTTTCAAAAGGTACTTCACACTTTCATATCTTCTTAAATGGTTCTTAAAAGGTGCTGTAGAGAACCAAAGGTCGTGTGTGACAGTTTTAATATTCTACTTAATATTCTATATTAAAATTCAACTAATATTCTTCATCTCATGGCACACATCCTCCTCCTCCTCCGTTTACGTGTCCTCACTCTCTCCGTGCGACACACCCATGCCGGCTGGTCAGCTGACTGGACGGGTCCAGCAGGCACTCAGCATGTGTGTGAGGAAGGGAAAGAGTGTGTGAGAGTGGCTGAAAGGCGGACCACCTTGACAGCTTCATGTTGGCCTCCAGCCTCACACACATAATGTTTGGCCTCATTCCATCCAGCTCTGCTTTTCTCTCTGTGTCTGATTCGGAGCGATCGCTTCCTGCTGGAACATGCCAAACAATCCAACTGTCCAAACTCATGATGGTGTGTGTGTGTGTGTGTGTGTGGTGGGGGGGGGGTTTCAGGACCTGAAGGTGAAACTCCACCATGCGTGCATGTATAAAATGTGGCATGTGCATAGTATTGCAAATAAAACTAGACCAGTGACTCCGCCCTCCAGAGGATGAAGAGTATTGCTATATCCAGTATATAAAGAATATTTACTTTAGTATATAATGTTTAACTGTATATTATCAATTTCAGATTCAGGTCTGATGATGAGAGACACTTTTTAACTTTCATCATCTAAATGTAATAACATGACTATATGCCTACTTGCCTATACCTACGCATGGAATATTAATATGACCATATGTGTTAAATATATAGATGTACCTATGTGTAATCTGAATTTGCATAACATCTAAGAAATGATAATACATTATATGCAATATTGAGACAATGTGTATAACTTGTAATATTACCATATGCATTATGCACATAGACACACACACACACACACATACATACATACATACATACACACACACACACACACATACACACACACACACACACACATATATACATGCATATAGACTCTATATAGATCACTAGCTGTGACAGAAGCTTCTTATGAGCAGGTCAAATCCACCTGAGAGTCTGAACTCGAGGTTCAGTGGAAGAAATAAGACCAAAAAAGCTTTTTTGCTTCAGTTCCAGAAGTCCTGGTCTTGGTCTAGATTCCTGACAAACCTGAGTCTTGTGTGTTTTCTTGACAGTAGCATTTCCTCCTCACACGCCTCCCATGAAAATGCTGCCTCTTTCTGGTGGTAGATCCATTTTCTTTGATGTCAGCTGTTGCAAGAGCTTCCAGGAGGTCCCGTGATGGCTTGTTAGGATTGTTGGGGACTTGTTTATCCATCCTGTGGTTCGCTGTCAGCCTGGAACTGCTAGGACGGCCTGGCCTGGCCGTGTTGGCCGTTGTTTTAAATGTTCTCCACTTGTAAATGATCAGGGGGAGCCGCTGATTTCTGAGTGTTTTGAGATCTTTTTACATCCCTTCCCAGACTCAAATCAACCTACAACAACCTACCATCTCCTTTCTGAAGGCCTTACTTCAACAGCCAAGAGCAAAGCTGAACTAACTGTCTGAGGTTTGAATGAATGGCGCTCTAATCATTTACGGCTGATCTGCTACACCTGATTCTAATTTAAGGCATTTTAAGCAGCAGTAAATGTGTGGGCGTGTTATTATATATAATAATATATATATATATATAATGTTCATATCTGTCTGTAATAAAATGTCTCAAGGATTATAGAGATGTAAGTACCTGTAAATAAAGTAAATTCAATATAGAATAAGTGCATAAACATTTCCAGCACCACTTTGAAATAAGCCTAGCTTTCTTAAGTGTTTGTGAATGGTTTAAAATTAGCTTGTTAATGTTTCTTCATTTGGTCAGAAGTGCTTTATTAGTCATTAATAAGCAGTTACATCAAGCTATTATAGCTGATTAATAGGAAAATATGATATAGCTGGCAGATTTACTGGTGAACTGGAGACATCAAGATTCTTTAAAGCTTTAAGTGGGTTCACTATTCGACACATAACAGTGAACTGATGACCTTTTTTGTGTATGTGTTGAAAATGCTTAAAAATGCTTTTAAAGTCCTCATTAATAACTATTAATAAAGTCATATGAAAGCATTCCTGAACCATCTGTAAGGGTGGTCTTATTTTAAAGTGGCAAAAAGAAACATATATATATATATATATATATATATATTTATAAACATTGAGGCTCTATTTTTTAGTAAAAAGCACTTTAAAAGCCAGGTTAGCGCTGTTTTTACTATGTTGTCTGAAGATGTTTGTCCTGAACGCATATGAAAACAAGTAGCCACACACACACCGGTCTGTGTGAGGAGTTTAGACAGCTGAAGAGCACAAAGAGCAGCCGTGGACACACTGAGCCGTGTAGAGTGTTGCCGTGAGCGAGCAGTCAGACCGGAGTGGTCTGGATGGTGAGAGGAGTGTGTGAGTGTGTGACAGCAGAGTGAGATCACTGTGACACTCCTGATCGGTCTCACTGCGCTCGGCTGGATCTGAGTTTGATTGACTGAAGGGGCCAACAAAGACACCAAGACCACCAAAACCATTTTACCACCACAGACGTGTCCAGGTGCCTCTTACTGTCTTAGGTCAGTCCAAACACATTTACCTGGATTCACTGGATGGAAAAAGAACTGTACAAACATCAACTCACAGGGCACATCTCCTCACAATGCACTGCTGCCATTTGGCCTCTGACTCTACTCAAAGAAAAGGGTTCTTTAGGGTGAGGCCATAGAACAAACACTTTGGCTTCCTTAAAGAACCTTCAGAACTTTCAACTGAGTTCTTTAAAGAACCTTGCATTGAAAAGATATATTCAGTACCATGGGAACACATTATTCACCTTAGAGCACAGAGCTATTTGTCTGCACTCTCAGAAAAGCTGGTTCTGTAAGGGTTCTATGGTACAGAAACTGTTCCTATACAGAACAACAAGCATTCCAGGAAGCCTTTGCATGATTAAGGGATTTTTGCATCATTAACAGCATCTTCAGATTGATGGAGAACCTTTTTTGAAAGGGGTTCTATATAGCACCCAAAAGAGTTCTATCATCACTTCTATTGTGATGATGTCAAGCTTGTAACAAACCCTTTTGGGTGCCCTAAAGAACCCCTTTTTTTAAAAAAAGGTTCTACATAAAGCTATAAACAACACATCCCCATCAATCTTAAGAAACTTTTCAGGACCGTTTATTCATGCAACATGTGTGTTTATGGTTCTGTTTAGAACCATTTCCTTTACTGAAGAACCCTAAGAAATCAATATACCATCTAAAAATATCAGATTATGGCAGCCATCCAATTAAACAAAGAAGCTGCTGGTTTTCTCAGGACAAGACTGACCACCCCAGAGTCCAGACCACAACGACTCAACCAACCTTTAAGACTGAACTTGTGTTCCACTTTGTGGAAAACATGCCTGCAGGTTTTGTTGAAAGCTGAGAGTGACTCAGCGGAACAGAGCGGCACCTGTAATAAAGGCAAAGAGTGGACCACTAATCACTGCATCAGCAAGATATTTCATAAAAACATGGAACAAATGATGGTAAATGTTGTTTTCTGCTTTTCCCCCTAACACAGATATTTGAATAACTTGTATTTATTGGCTGTTTGGACTGGAAATGAAATCGAGGAAGAGTCGCCTCTGAATGTTACACAGTGCAGCAGAGCGGCCGATGTGCAGTAACACTGTTAATGCGTGTAAATGTACATCGTAAGTAAACCTGATTCAGAATCGGATTGTTACAATAAAGTAAAACAATATAAATAAACCTGTCCAGGAACAGCCCATCAGCACATCTGGCCTTTGCTTTATGTTGTCCTGCTCTGATGCATCTGATTCAGCTCTTCAGCTCATTTCCAAGCCCTTCATGAAGATTAAATATTTTGCTGAAGGTGAAAAGTGAGAGCAGGACTGGGATGGCTGGCTGCGAGAGAAAGAACCAGAGGCCACAGCTGCGACACTATGGCTTAAAGGCAACATATGAACTGCAGTGAAGTGGAAACAATGGACTACAAGCCACATTACAGAATTAAAGCCTGGACCTCAGCTCAAATATAAGAAACAGCTACAAGGAAATCACATTGTTTGCATCTTTACCTGCAAGACTGAAAGGTGAAGGCAAACATTCCTGCAGCTGTTTAATCAAACACAACAGTGTCTGGCTGTAATGGACACATTTGAATGCATCACTTCATCAACACTAATTTAACAGTATTTACCCCAGTGTAAGACCAGTTTGACCCAGTTTGAGAGATTGAGTCAATCCCATAACACATCCTGTCACAATTAGGGTGAATACACAAGGTAACAAAGTGGACTAGTAGCTCTTCTGATCAGCCCAATTCCCAGGAGCTCAGCTGATTTTCACAATTATGCAGATGAATCAGAGCCTCTCCTGTGAGGAGGACAGCATGATCTCCCTTTTTTTAGAGGTCATCATTTCCACAAGCTCATTCCACCTGATTCAGCAGCACAATTAATGGCCGTCCTCACATTGTTACTCCACAGATACAGAGATTAAGGGAAAAAACCCAGAAATGTCAATCGCCCTAATGAGGAGCCTCAGAGTTGCTCCACGCAGCCACAGCGGCCGAGGGTTTGTATCATTAGGCTGGTAATCGTGGTTATTGGGCTTCATCCCCCTCCAGCCCATCATCATGCAGGAGAAACGCATTAGCATTACTGCAAAGACAAGAGGAAGACCAGCTTTAACGATGTTATTCATGCATGTTCTGGAGATTAGACTCCACTGAGACTCCACTGAGAGCTCAGTCTTCAGATCCACACCAACACAGGTGTTTGACTCCTCAGTGTGATCAAAGCTGAATCCAAGAGTACTTTTGTTTTCAGGACTTTTGCGCTGTAAGCCCAGATAAGTTGAATTTACTTAAGAAATGTATCATATGTGATGAAAACCTGAGTTAGAATAGCTGTCATTTCTGAGTGAGGCTAACATAAACACGTTTGTTCAACTCCTACATTCCAATCATTTTAATTTAATAGCATCTTGGAATGGCAATTTAATTGTATGTCTCATTAGGGAATTGAGACATTTCCTGCATTTAAGTGATATTAACCACTTTGCCAAACACCAAAAGGTTAGCCTTTACTGTGAATGCAGTCACTGACCAACACAAATGCCCACTCATCAACAAAGAGAACGATGACCTTCACACTTAGCCAACAACACGGCGTCAGGCAGTTGAGTAAAGCATATAAAATGCATACGTCTGAGGAAAGGCAGCCTGGGTGGAATGAAAGCACAGAGAGCCTGAGGACAAAATGACTGCCCTCCCGTCCTGCCGAATGCTATTGGAAGAATGACCATCAGGGCCTCCTCACCATCACCAACCTGCTCTCCTGCTCACTTGTGCTGCAGCACCCTCAGTTACATCACTGTGCCATCCAGATGGACCAGCACTGAGAAAGGATGGGACCGTTTCAGCTCACTCCCACTGTTCATAAAGACTCAGAGACTGCCTCAGTCAGAGACTGCCTCAGTCAGAGACTGCCTCGGTTAGAGACTGCCTCAGTTAGAGACCGCCTCAGTTAGAGACCGCCTCAGTCAGAGACTACCTCAGTTAGAGACCGCCTCAGTCAGAGACTGCCCCAGTCAGAGACCACCTCAGTTAGAGACTGCCTCAGTTAGAGACCGCCTCAGTCAGAGACCACCTCAGTCAGAGACTGCCTCTGTTAGAGACCACCTCAGTCAGAGACCGCCTCAGTCAGAGACCGCCTCAGTCAGAGACTGCCTCAGTCAGAGACTGCCTCTACCACTGCAGTTTCTAAAGTTTATGATATTTAGTTTATTAAACTGTAAACACTGTCTGACCAGAGGAGGACGGGTCTCCCCTTCTGAGTCTTGGTTCCTCACAAGGTTTCTTCCTCCAGTCTGAGGCAGTTTTTCCTCGCCACCATCGCCTCTGGCTGCCTCACTGAGGGATTATATGTTGTAACTGTATGTTTTCAAACTTC
>NC_051229.1:39750598-39758098 GCF_015220715.1 Pygocentrus nattereri | reverse complement strand
TTTTTACATCGTGTGTAAATTTCATGATGAGTGGACCAAAAGAACCGGCCGGAATGACTCGGAAAGACGTCTGGTTCCGCTGACTTCCATTCAAATTAAAGCAGCTTTCTCCTTCTTCTGTAAAGTCACCGAGGTTTTGACCCCACAGCTGCCCCGTGTTATTGCATTATAACGTATGGTGATGCATTATAACGTATAGAGTTACATGCTGACAGTGCAGAATCTGGAACGGGTTCCATTATAACTCACCTTGCGCTCATATTTACAGTGCTGAGCTACAGCACGCGGTGTTGCGCAATGATGTAGAGCTGCGATGTAATTTGCAATGTAGGGTTATGACATACAGGGTTGCTTCATAACTCACATGTGCAGAGAGGCATTTGAACGTAAGTGCTGGGCTGCATTACGTCACACAGCGCGGCGCTGTAACTCACTGTGGTTTCCAGTGGAGCTGACAGCGTTGCGTTATAACAGCTGAACAAACACATCGGGTGCTGAATGAAGACGCGCAGCGGTCAGCTGCTCCCACGCGAGCTGGGACTGTAAGGCTACAGTTACACAGTGTTGATGAAGCCTGAGTTTATGATGGTCAAACCCAGTGGGACTCGGTTCCGTTTGTTCTGATTCTCTGTGAAGCGCAGTGACTTTTATATTTCCAGGCTGCGTCTCAGCGCGGCTTCTTTTTCCGCCCGCATTGAAAAAGAGGGACATTTCTCATCCCTCCTTTCTCAGCCGCATTTCCATTCAGGGTGCGTGTTCCTCCGGGACAGGGTTGGGAACGCGCCCGGCTGGTGTGCGTGGCTGCTATTGAGCTTTAGGATGGGAACCAGTCACAAATGGCAACATTAATAAATAACCCAGCGCACAGCCGGGCCTTCTACACACCTATTCAGCTCGCGCTTCGCGTGTCCTTCACGCTTCTTTCACTCATTAAGAGGGCAGAAGAGGGCTGAGAACCCAGCAGTGGGGCAAGAAAGACCCCAGCTAACGTCCAGCCACTCAGCCTGACCAGGAGTGACCGGGACAAGCTCGGGGTTTGGATTCATGACCCAAAAAGTTTGTTCATCTCTCTAGTCTAATGCACTGGTCAGATGTCCAGGGATGAGATGAGTGGGTCAACCCGACCAGTTTAACACCAATCGGCGCCAAACGAGTCACAAAACGTCCACAAAGAGTCTTCTGAGTCTGGATGGAGCGACCAGAGCAGAGCGGCAGTCCGAGCGGCTGGAAAAAAAGAGAGGAGTGCATGAAAAAAGAGACAATAGGAGCAAATGAGCAAAAAAGAAGAAAAGGAGAGGAAAAGCGATAAAAGAAGAAAGTAGATGTAGAAAAGATAGATGAGGAAAAAGGATAAACAAGAAAAGGAGATAAAAAGGAGGAAATGAGCAAAAAAAGGAAAAGAGGAAAAGGGAAATTAAGAAAAAATGAAAAGAGGAAAAAGGAAAAGAGGAAAAAAATAATAGAGGAAAAGGGAAAGAAGAAAAAGAAAACAGGAAAAAGGAAAAGAGGAAAAAGGAAAAGAGGAAAAAGGAAAACAGAAAAAGGAAAAGAGGAAAGGGAAAGAGGAAAAAAGGAAAAGAGGAAAATGGAAAAGAGGAAAAAAGGGAAAGAAGAAAAAAGGAAAAGAGGAAAAAAGAAAAGAGGAAAAAGGAAAAGAGGAAAGGGGAAAAGAGAAAAAGGAAAAGAGGAAAAAGGAAAAGAGGAAAAAAGGGAAAGAAGAAAAAAGGAAAACAGGAAAAAAGAAAAGAGGAAAAAGGAAAAGAGGAAAAGGAAAAGAGGAAAAAAGGGAAAGAAGAAAAAAGGAAAACAGGAAAAAAGAAAAGAGGAAAAAAGGAAAAGAGGAAAAGGGCAAAGAGGTAAAAGTAAAAGAGGAAAAAGGGAAAGAAGAAAAAAGGAAAACAGGAAAAAAGAAAAGAGGAAAAGGGAAAAGAGGAAAAGGAAAAAGCGAAAGACAAATAGAAGAAAGTATATCATAAATACAAGAGGAAAACAGATGAAACAAGGAAAAGATGAAAGGGAGGAAATGAGAAAAAGGGGAAAATTTAAAAGCGACTAAAGAGGAAAAAGTTTTTTAAAAGGGGAAAAACGAAAAGAAAGAAAATTCAATTAAAATTTATTTATTTATCTATTTATCTATTTATCTATGTATCTATCATCTGTAGAACGCGTCCCTGAGATTTACTGGGTGATGTTTTACGTCATCAGTCGTTCGGTGTCCGGTCTAAACGAACGGATCAGCGGTCTCGGATTAACACTGAACGCGTGGGAATGAGAAGCGCGCCTGGTTATTTCTCCTCCAACGCCCCGAGATCGGACAGCGATTTGAGTTTAAATATGAATTGATTGTTTAATGAAGATGAGTGGGGTGTGGTGGGGTGGGGGGGGGTGTTTTGTAACTAATTTGAAACACAATAAACAATAAAAGCCCCAAACTCCCCGAATCGGCGAGGGAAGCATTGATAAGGGCGATAAATAGGGGGTCAGTTCGGGAAGACGCGGGCTGGTTCTGGGGGCTTCTCCTGTTGAGTACCTGTCCGGCACACGCCGCCCCTCAATAGCGGTTAACAAGTCCCCCAAAACCGCAGCTCCTGTCCCTCAAACACAGCCGCACAAAAGCGCCGGGGGAGAGAAAAGACGCTCAAAGGACGCAGCCAAGTACATTTAAAGTAGGCAGGGATTTCCAAAGAGGCAGAGCGAGGCAGAGCGAGGCCGGCCGAGGCAGGGCGAGCCTGTATGGAGACAATGCGAGGCCGCAGAATTTATGGGTAAATTATTCAGTGGGTTTGTCAGTTAAAATCTCGGAGCTGTCCGGAGGAGAAAAGACCCCGCTGAGGATTAATGTCCGCCCACCCGCCCCCACCCCCCCACTCTCACTCTATCACTCTCTCTCTCTCTCTCTCTCTCTCTCTCTCTCTCTCTCTCTCTCTCTCTCTCTCTCTCTCTCTCTCTCTCCCTCCGCCTTTCAGCGGCCTTGACAAATTAGATTTCTGGGGACGGGAAGGTCACAGGGCCTCTATTGTCCACTCATAGGGTCATTAGAGAAAGAGAGAGAGAGAGACATTGAGACAGAGAGAGAGAGAGAGACAGAGAGAGAGAGAGAGAGAGAGAGAGAGAGAGAGAGAGAGAGAGAGACAGAGAGAGAGAGACACAGAGAGAGAGAGACAGAGAGAGAGAGAGAGACAGACAGAGAGAGAGAGAGAGAGAGAAAGTGTATATGTGAGTGTGTGAATGAATGAGTGTGAGACCAGTCCCTCCTGTCTTGTGGCCACCCTGTGTGTGTGTGTGTGTGTGTGTGTGTGTGTGTGTGTGTGCGTGCGTGTGCGCGCGCTGGCGCGCTCCGTTAGAAAAGCAGCTCTCTCCGCGTCTCGTGCGTCATTCTGCAGGCGGAGTCTGAGCTGTTATCATCCCCTCTCTCTCCCTGTCTCTCTCACTGTCTCTCTCTCTCTGAGTGTGTGAGTGTGTGTGAGTGTGCGTGTGTGTGATGCTCGCGCCCTGCTCTCCCCCGGTGTGTGTGTGTGTGGCGGCGGACTGCGCGCTCTCCGCGGGGCTGCGCTTCGGCCCCTTCCCGGGAATCTTCAGACTGGGCCGCTTCGCCTCGGACAGGCGCGAGGAGGGCGCCAAAAAGAAGGTACCATAACTTTTGCACAGCGTCTCTTCAGAGCAGCGGTTATCAGGGTTATTATAACCGGTTATTACATTCAAATGAAGCAGTGCTTTAGCTGAATGGGTGAAACGTCCCTGAGCGGAGGCTCAGTCAGTTATATTCATATAATACCCGGCTGTGCACGCCATACCATAATAATTCATTTCTGCACTTTATGCGTTTTCAGCAGTTATAAACGCGCATAGCAGGGAGAGGACCTTAATAACCGCAGTAATAAAGGCGGTTATAAAGCCGGAATATGTCGCGGGTATTCTCACTGCGGCGACAGACGCCGGTCGCGTTTACAGCAGAGACGTCAGAGGAAGAGTCAGAATATCAGCAGCGCTAATAAAATAGCGGAATAATACACTTCGCTGTGGTTTCATAGCAGCGATATTAATGAGCGCGGTAGTTAAAGTCGGTAATATGAATATAAATATAATCATATTAATACACCTAAAATAACGACGGTGACTGCAGATGATGAAAGTACCGAGGCTAATTAACAGAGCGAGTTTATTAATTAACTGAGAGTTTATTAATTAACTGAGCCAGTTTTATTAATTAACAGAGCGAGTTTTATTAAATAACTGAGCGAGTTTTATTAAATAATTGAGCGAGTTTATTAAATAACTGAGCGACTTTTATTAATTAACAGAGTGAGTTTATTAATTAACTGAGCGAGTTTATTAATTAACTGAGCGACTTTTATTAATTAACTGAGCGACTTTTATTAAATAACTGAGCGACTTTTATTAATTAACTGAGCGAATTTATTAATTAGCTGAGCGAGTTTTATAGTTAAAATATTCTAATACCATTAATAACACTAATAACACTAATAACGCTAATAACGGTACAGTTAGTGCAGTAATTACTACTGATATTAGTTCTATCAATAATATCAATATATAATATCAATAATCATAATAACGCGTTTTTGTTCGTTATTTAAATTTAAATTTTGATTTAAAATGAAATGATGAATAAATCAGTTTTTAAATTTGAGAGAAATTCTGTCTGAATAGCGACGGGATTTGAACATCTTCATCTTCATCATCTTCACTGCCGTCAGTCAGACTCGCGGGGGGGGGCGCGGGGTGGGGGGCGGGGGGCTTCTCACATTACTGCATTCAACTAATCCAGTGAACTCACCGCTTAATCTGGGATTATTAGAAACAAAGAGGACAAATGTAGAAAATCTGAAATTTTAATACACAAATTCAATTGGAACTTAAATCGGTCCGAGCGGGTCCGAGCTGTCCGAGCGGTCCGAGCGGGTCCGAGCGGGTCCGAGCGGTCCGAGCGGGTCAGAGCGGGTCCGAGCGCAGTATAATAAAATACACCGAAACAAAAAGTAGAGGAAATAAACTGGACCTGAAAAAAGAATAAAAAACTACAAAAAACGGAAAAAATTAAGAAGCGATTTTAAAATGAATTTTGTAATCCATTATTATGATTTTACAGCTGGTCCGTGGACACGCGCACATGCTGGCGCGCGCGTTCTATATTTCTTCTCCCTCTTTGATCATTATTTTTATTTCATAATTCAATAATAAAAAAACTCTCCCCTGCGCGCTCCCGCCTTGAGGGGAAAGGGACTGTGCGCTCCCGCGACCCTCCGAGCTCCTCAGGTGCGGACGCGCTTTAATTGATAATGAATGTGATCGGATTGGCGGCGAGCTGGACAGCGTTTAAAGCGCGCGCAGCCTTTATTTATATACCGCTAACAGAGCAAATAAAAAGGCGCGCCGGCCGGCAGGCGCGCGAGAACAGGCGGCCAGGCCCGCGCGCAGTTTTACATTTACACGCCTGCAAAAAAAGATGAAAAACGCGAAAAAGAAACAGCGAGTCAGGAAAACACGCTGACCGTTCCAGTGACCTCAGATCTGTTTATAACGCCTTTATAACTGCGCTCGCTGCTGTTCGTTTATTATGACAGCCTTCATGTTTTAGCGTTTTAATGTCTGCGCAGGTTTGCGTTTTATTGTTGTTGCTGATGTTTATTGTGGGGGGTTAATTGGCTGCTTTGTTTGTTTGTTTGTTTGTTTGTTTGTTTGTTTGTTTGTTTGTGTTTTCTTTGGTTTATAATTGACTTTATTCCCGGGCTCTCTGCGCAGGTGCGTCTTGTCCGCGGGGAGCTGGTGGATGAAAGCGGCCGGTCAGTCTCGGAGTGGATCGGACTGATTCGAGCGGCGCGAAACAGCCACGAGCAGAACCTGGAGGCAGTGTCCGACTTACCTGGAGGACAGGTGAGCCACAGAGCGCTGAAGCGCTGATTGTGTTAGTGCTATAGCGGAGATGCAGTGGGCGATGTGACGTCATGCAGCGTGTCCATGTATTCGTTTGTTGTCGGGTCAGATATTTTACCGCGTGCTGCGGGAGGTCCAGGCTGGAGAGGAGCTGAGCGTGTGGTACTCCAGCAGTCTGGCTCAGTGGTACCACATACCCACCACCGCCACCCCCACACACGACGAGAAAGGTGAGGAGCCCACCTGCTGCACCTCAACACCCACTCACCTCTGACCTCTGACGCACCTTTAATGACCAAGAGGAACCACATAATCAACAGCGCAGAAAGTTCTAGACTCTAACAGTGAGGGTCATTGGCGATACTTGGACTCCTATAGACAAGACTCCCACTTCCCTGGTTCCTCATGGGTTCTTTAGTAAAGACAAGGTTCTATTTAGAACCATTGGTACCATCTCACGCTTAAGGTTCTCTGTGTGGTGAAACGGTTCTTCAGACTGATTGGGAATGTGTTGTATATGGTTCTGCATGGAACCTGTTTGAAAACCCTTCTGGACCGACAGGGTCAAGACTGCAACAGCAGCAGAACACGTTTGGGTGCTGTGCAGAACCATTTCCAAAAAGCAATCGCTAAAGAACCACGAATAACACGTTCTCCATCAGTCTGAAGCATCATTTTCCCATGCAAGCATTAAATGGTCCTAGAACCCATGGTTCTACATAGAACCACTGCCTTCATCCCACACTCTTAAAAATAAAGGTTTCGAAAAGGTTCATGGCTTGTGGGAAAAAGCCATTTAGAGCCTTTAGATTTTGCGGAGGTTCTTTACAATAAAATAAAATAAAATCACATTTCATTTACAAACACAGTTCTTTAAGGAACCGTTGCCTGAAAGACTCTTTAGAGAACCCAGACTGGTTCTTGTATGGATCCAGACTCCAAAGAACCCTTTATAAGGGTGAAGGAGGCTGGTGGTTCTCTGCATGGTCAGGATGGTTCTCCTCCATGGTGGAGACCTTGTTGCTTATGGTTCTTTAAGGAATCTTTGGTACTACAGAGGTCCTGTTTTCAGCTAAAGAGATCCTCGCGCAGTATTCTGGCTTCGTGAATTCATTGTTTTATGATTGCGTCACTGTTGAGAATTTTAAAACGGTGATTTTAATGCTTTGGTGTGACGTCACTGCCTGTAAATGCTGATTTCGCTGAAATGAGGGGAAACTGTAAAATCATAACTGATCATTTTCTGGCTGTTGGTATGAATACAGAAAAACTCAGGCGCGCGCAAATCATTTCATTTCTGTTTTCTTACAACCTCCTTTTATGGGGAATGTGCTCCTGGTGATTATAACAGATATTAATTATGGTTTATTAAAACAATAAGAAAATAATAATAACCATTAAAATCTACGTGGTTTTTTTCGCTTTATTATTGATTCGCTGTGGCGCCACCAGCAAAACGACAGCAAATCCGGATTACAGGCGGATTATCTTCCTAATCTGGGAGTTTATTAGAGCCACTAAAGCCTCCGGGTCCCGGAGCCCGAACGCGATAATGATCCGGATCGAACCGACTCCTCAGTCCGCGCCGCGGAGCTGCGTTCGAGT